>NC_055970.1:30009624-30044624 GCF_018492685.1 Alosa sapidissima
TGTGTGTGTGTATGTTATGCGGGTGAGTTTGTTTACGTACGTGTGGGTGTACAAATGACATTCATATTGTGACAAATGCATTTTTCAGTGTTTTTACAAAATTTACAAAATAACAGCTCTCTGACAACACTGTATCTGAATAACGATGCTAATAAAGCACCTTCAAAATTGCATTTGATAGAGAGGAGGGAGGAGAATTCTACAGCGATGGCATGAGAGGAAGAAAAAAACGATGGGAAGTTAGAGGGTTAGTGAGCTAAATGGGGAGATGTGAAGAGCCGTGAGGCTCCTGTTGATCCTCGTGGTCCGTCGGGAGTAAACAAGGGGACACGTGAAACGGTGAGTGTGCACAAGTGTCAGAGCGGATGCAGTGATTCAGCGACGGGAGCTCTGTCCAGAATCCCAGGAGGACTCCGGAGAGGAGAGCTGAACACGGGGAGGGAGAGCGTCCGTCTGAGCTAACGTGGAGATAAGACGTGGAGATAAGGAGGAAGGACAGACATCAAGACGGGTTTATCAGGGAGAAAGAGAACGCCACATCTCATCGGAATCAAGCAGCCACAATCAAAAGCACTCGGATCCAAAACAATCTCCCCTGACACAACAGCGCATCTCACTCTTTATCAGCCTGCTTCCTGTGCTTTTGCATGCTGTGGTGACCCTATACGTACACATTCACACATCAGTTCACATCATCAGACAGATAGTGTCACTCAAAACACACACACGCACGCACGCACGCACACACACACACACACACACACACACACACACACACACACACACACACACACACACACACACACACACACACACACACACACACACACACACGAAATAAAAACACTCACGCTGTCTTAATAACACACAAACACACACATGTGCACACATGCACGCACACACATACACACACACACACACACACATAGACAAAATACAAACACTCATACTCTCTTAATAACACACACGCACACACACACACACACACACATTCACTTATACACACATGTACATAGGCCAGAGAGGCAAGAGAGGTAATTAAATATTAAATCTGTACAGATTCAACAGCTCCTTGCTCTTGCAAGCTACTCTCTACGAGAGAGAAATTGAGAGTGAAATTAATAAATTCTTTTTGAGTGTAGATTTTTTGGATCTGAGGCCATCAGGGGAGATTTTTTGTGTGTTGTGTGACATGAGCAGTGCTTTTGGAAGGGGGGGGGGGGGGGGTGTGGGGGTGTGTGTGTGTGGGGGGGGCAGATGGCTCAGGTGGGGGTGGGGACTCTCAGAGATGTCTCAGGGCTTAGTGTGCCTCAAAAACACCCTGTCAAACCTCTGCTCTGCTTCATGCCCCACAGCCCAACTACAACAACACGAAGGGAGGGGGGCAGAGAAAGAGAGAGAGGGGGGGGGGCAGAGAGAGAGAGAGAGAGGGAGAGAGAGAGAATGAAAGACAGATGGAGGGAGAAAGAGACAGATCAAGGGAGGCTGGAGGAAGAAGAGAGGGAAAAATGGCTTGCTGCGGGTCTTTTAAGAGCATGGCGATGAAGCTGTGGGACTCGGGAGGGGAAGCAGAAGGATGGAGGGAGACGAGAAGGCTGGATTGGCAGGGAGATGAAGAGCGAGCGCTGATGAAAGAGTGAGAGATGTGAGGAGCGACAGAGGCACAGAGAGAGAGAGAGAGAGGGGGGGGGCAGAGCGTGGGAGATTGAAGGAACAGCTTACTTTGGGATGTGTCCCTCAAAGGCGTAGGTCTTGTTGTCCCAGTCATCCGGATCGGGGGAATAGACCTTCCCCAAGATGGTGGTTGGCATTCGTCCTGCAGAGAGGAGGAGGTGGAAATAGATTTAGACAGCTGTATATTTTGTGTAGGGGATTGACTGAGTGCGTGTGTGTGCGTGTGTGTGTGTGTGTGTGTGTGTGTGTGTGTGTGTGTGTGTGTGTGTGTGTGTGTGTGTGTGTGTGTGTGTGTGTGTGTGTGTGTGTGTGAGTGAGTGAGTGTGTGTGGATGTGTGTCTAAGTGAATGTTAAGTCTTTGTTCTACATTTAGATACAGGCTTTTTGAGAGTGGAACAAACATAATGGACATGGGCCAGGATTTGCCAAGAGGAAAAGCTTTTAAGGGGACTTGCACTCCACAGTCAGGTATGAGGTATGGAAACCAGTCGGAGATGTGACCCTGAGCTAATGCTGCTAATCTGGCCCTACCCTAACCAACGCGCAATATCCATTCCCTCCTCATTGTGCTCAGTGCTGATCATACTGGTGTCACTACCATGCTGAACAAAATGTACCAGGATCACAAATGACACATATATACATATTACTCATATAACTTATTCATACCAAGCCCGGTAAAAAGAAAGGAGTCAACGACTATGAAATCAATTTCCTTCTCTTAACAAACATTTTTAGCACTTACCCAAGAATAGTCAAGGGCTATGATGGCATTAAAAACAAAGTCTGAATGGTGCTATTTCAGAATTGGTTTATTGTTGAGTTTTTTTATTGAATTGAATTATCGAACATTTTTACAAGCTTTCCTTTTCTCTCTTACTTCTCGAGGGCATGCTAAGAGAGGTTTTATTGGAACTATGGGAGCACAAGACAAGACAAGACAAGATAAGACAAGACAAGACTTTTCAATGACTTTAGTCTCACCTCTATGGCTATTAATGTAGATCTCCTTCTCTCCCGCCTGGTGGGCATGATCGTTTTCATCTCCGATGGTGACCGTGAGCGTGTTTGTGACTGTCATTGGAGGGTGACCACTATCCGTCATGATGATGGGGAGGAAGAACTCCTTCTGGCTCTCCCGGTTGAACTCGCGCAGGGCGGTGATGGTGGCCGTGCCATTGCCGTTGTCCTGCAGGTAGAAGTCGTTGGCGAGGCGGAACTCCAGCGGCATGGTGAAGGTGAAGGGCCCGCCGTTCTCCTCTGCGTCCCTGTCCACCACGTGCAGCAGCGACGACGTCTGGTTCAGCATCACAATCTGAGGTCCCAGAGCGTTCTCCATCACTACGGGGGCGTACGCCGCCTCAAACTCTGGACCGTTATCGTTGACGTCCACCAGGGAGAGCTGGACGGTGGCGGTGCCGGTCAGCGCGGGCGTGCCGTGGTCCGTGGCCAGGATGACCAGGTAGTGCTGGGGGGCGCTCTCCCGGTCGAGCGGGCTGGCCACTGTCACCAGGCCGGTCTGGTCCACGCGGAAAATGTGGAGGGGGTCGGACTCCGGGGCGATGCTGTAGGTGATCTGGCGGTTGAGGCCGGAGTCCGAGTCGGTGGCGGCCAGCGTGGCCAGGCTGGAGCCCACGGGCAGGTCCTCCCGGACGGGCGGCAGCGGCAGGAAGTGGGGGATGAAGACGGGCGCGTGGTCGTTGCAGTCGAGCACCTCCACCACGCAGTGCAGCACGCTGGAGTACTCCAGGTCCTCCACGCGCAGCGTCAGGTTGAAGCGCTGCTCGGCCGGACGCTCGTAGTCCAGTCGCTTCTTCAGGCGCAGCGTGCCGCGCCGCTCGGCGCGCTGGCTCTCCACGAAGAACTTCTGCTCGGGGTCGCCGGCCACCACGCTGAAGGTGAGCAGCGAGTTCTCGCCGGCGTCGGCGTCCTCGGCCGCCAGCTCCAGCACCGCCGCGTTGGGCTCGGCGCTCTCGGGGACGGCGGCGTGGCACGAGCGCTCCAGGAAGCGCGGCACGTGGTCGTTGACGTCGCTCACGCGCACGCTCACCGTGGCCGTGCTGCTCATGCCGCCGCCGTCCCGCGCCTCCACCACCAGCGTGTACGCGTCGGTCAGCTCGCGGTCCAGCCCGCTGCGCGCCACCGAGATGGTCCCCGTGGACGGGTTGATGGTGAACATTTCGCCGCCGCCGCTCCCCAAGATCCGGTACGTGAGCACGGCGTTCTGGCCCACGGCCGCGTCGTCCAGGTCGGTGGCCGTCATCTCCATGACGGCGGTGCCCGGCAGCGAGTTCTCCGGTACGCTGCCGTGGCAGTTGTCGGGCGCGCAGGCGAAGACCGGCGCGTTGTCGTTGATGTCCCACACGTTGATGATGACGTCGGTGAAGCCCGTGAGCCCCTCGCCGCCCTCGTCCGTGGCCAGCACCACGAAGCGCCAGGCGGCACGCTGCTCGCGGTCCAGTGTCCGCTGGGCGTAGATCTTCCCTGTCACCTCATCAATTATGAACTCACTCTCTGCTCCTTGGCCATGGAGTGAATACCGCAGGGCTTCTTGGTCAGCATCCTTATCTGGGTCAGAGGCAGTTACCTACAACATCAAAGAGAATATTGCCTGGGTTTACTTCAGCACGGCTAACTCTCCTCTTGCCTTTTTTTTTTTCTTTCGCCGGAGCTCAACACTCTTTAATTATTGAAGGCTGCTGACACTGACTCATCCATGGGATCAGTCTTGTTTTGAAAACTAGTTCTCGAAAGCTATTCAGAGAAACTTTCCCCTTTACTCGTAGTCAAAAGTAGTCAAAAGTCTGCTCTCAAATAGCTCGAGAGCCTTTTTTGGTTTGCCCTCCAGTGTCTGCAAATGAATCATTTTGCTTTCACAGAAAATGAAATACCCTAACAAAGGAGTTCAAATGGGCAGATCATAAACACAGTAGATCAGTTGGTAAATATCCAATTAAATTCAATCCAATTTGACTGATCATAATAAGAAAATCAAGCCTTTACTATATTCATCCCCAATTTGCTGTGTGATTGATGAAAATGGCCAGATAATCTATGAGTTTTCCAATGCCTTTCTCAAGTCACATTTGATTTTTGAATACAAGTGATTCTTGCTCCTTACCTGCAGAACAAATACAGGAGAGCCATCTAGCTCCTCTGTCACACTGCCATAGTACTCGTTCATGGTGAACACCGGAGCCTCATCGTTCTTGTTGACCACATTAACGTCCACGGTGGCGTAGTCCTCCCACTTCCCATCGGAGGCCAGCACGTGGAGGGTGTATCGCTTGTTCTGCTCATAGTCCAGAGGCTGCGCAATAAAGATGGTGCCCACCTCTGGCTCCACGTCAAACACCCCACCCGTGTTGCCTGACGTGATCTGGTAGCGGAGCTTGGCATTGGCACCTGTAAGGTGTGGCAGCAGATAAAGGTGGAGGTTGGGGACAGTGCTGATAAGGTTCTGAACTCAACATGGCCTATAAATCTGCTGAGACCAACCAGTTTGGCAAAATCCATAAATGTCACTTCACACACGACAATCATCTTGGCACTTCGGCTCTTTTAATTCCAACACAAATAGCCTAAATAAATGAAAAACTTTGTGAAACCGCTACAATTACTTGGTGAGATTCCAGGTCGGTAAAAGCTAATTTGATGGTTTCTCTGTGAGTCTCAGCTGGCTTTAAAATAAACACTTGATCGTATATTTCAAGCACGGAGGCTCCGAAGGCTGGCTCCGTTTACTGCTGAGGAATTTTTTCGGGCGACGAGAAAAGTTGTGCGTAACCTGAACCCATTTAGTCTCACTTACTCTCATAATTAAGCCCTCGCTTCAAACCCAGAATTTTGTGCAGCCGGTAAAGACATCGACTGCACACGGCTGCCGCCAATTAGGCTGCTTGGTAAGGCACACCAGCACACCTCAATGGGAATCCGATACTCCCTCTGCTTAGGTGAACCAAAGGGAGAAAGCGAGATTTGTTTTCTCACAGGGTTTGGGAGTCTCGAAATCTATGTGCAACATGAAAGGGAGGTAGGGATAGCATGCTTAAGCACACTTCTTTGTGTTTGGAGGCACCAATTAAACAGTGGAATGTCAAAGGCAAACGAATGAAAACATCTTCACTTTTCTTATTAGTTTTTTTTTTCTTTTTTCTCCCTTTTCTTTTTTTCTACTACACTGTACTGCGATTTGATCCCAGAGGAGGCCTTGCAGAGTGAGAGCAAAAATATGTAAACAAACAAAAAGGATAAACAAACACAGTGCAAAGACGTATTCCCATGTGTGCCATGTTTTTATCTGTTCTCCATGGGCTAAAGCCATCCTGCTGACGAAGGGGAAATGGAGGAGGGAAGAAGAAACAATGGGCGGGGAGCCTTCTCAGAAATGACCCTTGGGGTTAAACTTGGAGAAATAACATCTCCTCACACACACACACACACACACACACACACACACACACACACACACACACACACACACACACATTTCACTCGTTCGCTCTCGCTCTCCTAGCCTAATCTGCTGCTCCTGCGCTGAGATGGTTGGCACACTCTACCCCGGCCGATGCTGCGTCGCTCGGTGCCATGCCGAGGCGGTAAAGATGGAGCGTGCCCTTCTGCGTGGCCCAATCATCAGCGGCTCTCCGCAGGCACAGGCAGCATCCAGCTCCGCCATGATAAACGCCCGATAAAACCACTCGCCTCTTACTCCCCTGCCGCAACCACCACCACCACTGGCCTTCCCCTCCACCGCGCCTGGCCTGACGGATAGTCAGCGCACTACAGTAGCACCAGAGGGGGTGACCCCCCACCCCTCCCTTCATGGGCGGATTTATCAGCTGCTGGTTACAGTGGCTGGGGCCGGGGCTGGGGTTTGCTGGTTGAAAAGTGAGTGAGTTACGGCGGGAATAAACAGCAAAGGGAGCCTCGCGACAGGAGGACATTCAGAGAATACTGGCAGGGGGGCTGTCTGTTGCACTTGTTGGACCCGCGTGCATGAGAGTACGGGGGCAGAGGGGAGAGGAGCCAGACAGAGAGAGAGAGAGAGAGAGAGAGAACGAGAGAGAAAATGAGAGAGAGAGAATGAGAGAGAGAGAGAGAGAGAGAGAGAGAGAGATGCAGCTAAGCTGGTGAAAGAGCTTCTCTGGTTTGTGCAGAGGCAGTCTGTGCTCTCCTGAGTGGTACAGGGGGGAAAACAAGAGCTAATGCTTGGGAAAGGTCACCGGGGCTTGGGCGAGTAGTGGAGGAATATTTTCTGCTGCTGCAAACATGGAGCAGGTGGGAGAATTGACATGTCTGCAAATGGAAGAGCACAGCCGCGAGAGAACTGAATCCACAGTATTCGAAAGGCATATATATTCTCCACGTCCTGCTGTGCACAATCAAATATTTAGTTGGTATGTTACATTCCTGGAAAACAGAAGTTCCAACATGCAAGCATGCAAAAATAAACATACATAACAACCATGAACTGATATTTGGCGATGATAACATGAGCTGGCATTTCAGAACTGGCTGACTGGTCCACCTACCTTCATCCTCATCATTAGCGCTCATGGTGACGATGGTGGAGCCAACATCAGCATCCTCGTCGACGTCGACTTCATAGACCGCCTGGGCGAAGATGGGCTTGTTATCATTGACGTCACTGATGAAAATGCGCACATACGCCGTGTCTGAGGGAGAGCAAAAGATTGGGAGATTAAACACAAGCGCTGCTCTTATTCTGTCAACCTGAGCCTCTCTCTCTCTCCTTCTATCTTTCTCTCTAACACACACACACACACACACACACACACACACACACACTCATTTACTCACCCTCATGCACACACACACTCATTCTCTTTCCCTAATCTTATCTCTCTTTCCATTTCATTTGTTTTTCCTGTATCATCTAGATTCTCTCTATTCTCTACACACATCCATGCGCCATTTTCTCCCATTCTCATTTACTTTCCATGCAACCCCCCTATCTCTGCCTCTCATCTTGGCCATGTTTTGTGTCTGATGCCATCAGTAGACAGATGTGGAAGAGGACCCCTGAGGGGCATGGCTGGGATTGATAGGGGAGTTGAGGGTGTGTGTGTGTGTGTGTGTGTGTATGTGTGGGGAGGGGGGGGATGCTGATATAATAGGCTTCCTTTGATATGAGTATCAAAAGGAACATAATTTGCAATATATTTCTGGAGATAAGATAAATTATTTAAGCCGGTTGCAAAAATCGGGCAGTTTAAAACAGTGTTAAAGGAGTCAAACTGTGGGGTGTGGGAGAGGAGACGAGGGGGCAGAAGAGGAAGAACAGCAGAGGAAGAACAGAGCCGGCCCTGAAATTTTCATGCCTCTCCATTCTGACAGTGAGACAGAGGCAGCAGACGCCATGTGTAGATGTGTGGATGGAGGAGACGCGGAGCTTCTGATGCAAGAAGCTGAGGCTCTCACTGGTGAACGGAGCGCTGCAGCGCTGTTTTGCCAACAGTGGCGTGGAACAGAGGCCCCTGTCAGTGGCTGACAGCTTCACTCAAGCTACAGAGAGACGTGGTCAGGATTACACCACTGCAGGAGCAACTCTCCTCCTCCACCTCCTCCTCTTCTGCTTTTTAATCTCTCTTTCTATCTCACTGGCATGCCATCAATGCGTCACTACAGCCCCATCTCAGAGCCACCAATATAGCATCTAAAGACATTAAAGAGAGACTGTCTGTGTGTTATTTATTTATATACACTATATAAACAGTATATAGGGATGTTTGTGCTCATATGCCAATGCAAATGCCAGATATAAATACATGCACACCTGATGTATGTGTGGAGGGTAAATGTATAGTGTATAGAAATACAAATTAAGAAATAGCAAGCAAGAGCCTAAGCCAAAGCATGAGAAGGAAACAGAGAGAGAAGGAACAAGGGGTGAGGAACTGATTCTAAATGGCAACAACACAGCCTGGGAGGAGATCACTGTGAAGCCTTGCCAGTCCTCTTTCTAGGCCTTCATTTAACATTTATATCAGGGGAAGAAATCTTTTTTTCCTTATTTTAATATTTAAGCACTGTTTACACTCAGAAATGTCATAATGAACAAAGCCAGGGGAGACACATTTGATAATCCATGACTATCTGGATAAAAAAAAAAAAAAAACACATTTCCCTCAGATGTAAACACGTGTGCCCTGGCAGAGCTGGTGAGTTGTTGGGATGAGGGGCAGCTGTTGGCCAGAGTGCTGGCAGATACAGATACAGACATACAACCTTCACATCTCTCCTGCGCTCATTAATATGGAGGACTGCTGCTAAATAAATCAAATACTCAGTTTTCAGTTTGTGGTAGTTAATGTTTAACAACTTACAATTTATTCAGAGTGCTACACTTACTGTAACAACCCATAAAGTGTGCGTGAACTGTTTTTCATGCATTTAAAAAAAATGTGAAAATAACCACATCATAACCAATCCAAGTGAATCACATTAATTGATTTAGTAGGGTAAGGCTGGTGTTGTCGAATTCATAATAAATGGAATGGAATAAATGGATTTAAGCTGTTGGGGGTGTGGAGCTAAACCAGACTGTGGTGATCACTGGAGCCAGGCTTACCCGAGTTGGGCTGCCCATGTCTGCCCGGCCTAGCTGACTCCCATCCATCCACTGACTTCACCTCCAGCAGGTAGGAGCCCTTGGTCTCGCGGTCGAACACCGCCTCTGTGTAGATGGAGCCCACCTCGGGATCAATGCGGAAAAACTGATAGTCCCCACTGCGGTCGTTCAGCAGAGAGTAGGATATCTGTGGACAGGAGGGTGCACGGTGGTCAGAGAACAGGGAGAGAAAGAGGTGCAGGGTCAGAAGCGTGTCCATTTTGTTCTGACATATTCAAGGTAGTTCAGGAAATTCAACTGAAGAACTAGAGGGCTTGGAGAAGTGCAGAAGTGTCTGGGTTGAACTGAACTGAACTGAACTGAACTGAACTGAACTGAAACTACTCTCAAACACACACTTATGATTTACCTACCATCATGAGTGTGACCCCTGAATGCCACTAAGGCACTTTGCCAACCCATTTTTAACTCCCACTTTAATTAAGTTGTACAGGAGCCGTGTGGGTTCATGCTCTATCCAATAATAATAACCTAGGGGGACCCCTCAGTCTGTGCTTATTTTTACTCTCCGTCACAAAGACATATTGCCTCCCAGTTTGCAGGTAGCAGGAAAATCAAGACCTATTCACCTGAGAAACAATGAGCCCTTCTGAGTGCTGCGCCAAAAGCTTGAAATGACAACGAGGTGCTCAGGCTGATTCTGAATGGCCCCCAGCGGCCTCAAATAGCAATTATCGCATACAATTCATTGAGCGGCCGCTGTAAAACAGCACGACATGTTTGATAAATGGTGCCCCGCTGTCTGAATTAGCACAAATAGTGAAAATAAAAAGCTGAATTAAATGTAATGCCATAATAAAAAGCTTGTAGGGGGTCAGGTTATTAAAAACAACTGGCATCTTCAATGGACAGAGAAGGGGGGAGCAACTACATTAGCATTTACGCCCACAAATGATATTCATTATCTAAATGTGAGAATGCATAGTCGCTATGATTGAGTCTGCTATTGAGAGACTACTGAAGCCAGTGAAACTAATTAAGCAGCCAAGGACAGCCTTGTGCTCGTAAAGCATTCCATGTAAAAAAAAGGGCAGATGAAATCCAACCCACACTATCCTTGAAGTCAAATCAATTATCAGACAAACATCGCGAGGCTCTACGGTTGAGAGAAATGTCATGAACACTGTGCATGAGAAGAGATACAGAGATTGAGAGAAAGAGAGAGAAGGAGAAAAAAAGAGACGTTTTTTAAGAAAAGGAGCTTATTTGCACAGCCTTCTCTACACATACACAAGGATAGGCGGGTCATTAGGTCAGTACTGAGAGCCTATAGACTGCACACGTAGACCTGACTAGGCGTATTTTCTGTTTTTAATGGATTATTACAATAGCACCTCAATCTAGGAGTCACCCTCACATACATATACACTGAGGCCTGCCGAAACAGCACACTTCAAAATAGCAAAATTATGTGAAGTCGAAACATTTATTTATGAATGCAGTACACGCATACATCTCCATTGCAAATACATTAAGATAAACAGTCTTTGTAGCACATAATTTTGAGAAAACACTGATAACTTCAAAATGCGAATGTTAATTGGGTCT
Organism: Alosa sapidissima; assembly: GCF_018492685.1. Classification (NCBI taxonomy): domain Eukaryota; kingdom Metazoa; phylum Chordata; class Actinopteri; order Clupeiformes; family Clupeidae; genus Alosa; species Alosa sapidissima. Next base: position 30,020,501 of record NC_055970.1, read on the forward strand.
GTGTTTCTAATTAATCTCTTATGCAACCATCTATTGCGTAACTAATATGATACAGGAAATGAGTTTGGGGCAGGAGCACATCGGAGCGGGTCATGGGTGACACGGAGATTTCCATACAGCTGATACTGCAGTTGGTAGTCTACGCTGTTTGGACTTGGAATGAGGAATGAGGGCTGGAGGAAACAGGCGGGTTTGAAAAGTGGCCAAGGAGGCTGCTCACACATTGATCAACATGTGTCTTGGTTGAGCCATCTCAGATCACATATTTGAATTGCCACCCCCACTTCATTTCCACTAGCAACCACCAAATGGATTATTAAGCAGTCGAAGACAACAACAGTTTAGTCATTTGTGTATTTCAACTTGTTTGTAGCCTAGATGCCATTACCCTACAATATTTGCAGTCTTCTTAAACTGCCTGTTTATCTTTCAGATAAGTTTGACATCTAGCAGTCTCATACAGCCACCAGGCCTGAGATGCCCCAGACACCAATAACCTATTTGACACCAGACAAAAGGAAATTGGAAAAAAGAATGCCATGGACCCTATTTGTATTTATTATTCCTTTTCAGTTTGAACATTGCTAAGGGCTTCATTTGATAAAAAGCACAGGGATACTTGAACTTTGCATTTTTTGCAGTGTTTTTAGTTTATTTTGCATGACAGTGTCATGGATGGAGCCCTGGTTCAGGAAAGATTAGTGACTGTCAGTAAAAGCAGGTGTATCTTCATCATAAAATACGTGATAATACTGAGTTTTCCATACATACACAAATCTAGGCGGGAAGATTCCATACACAGTAGCCTAACCTCACATAATAAAGCATAATATTTTACTTTCTTTCCGTTATTCTTTACTTCTCCTATGCGTCGTGTGTGCTATCAGTTGATTATACTGTATAATGAAGATGGAGGTCTTCACAGGCCAAGGGCTGTAAGACTGAGGGGGAATTACACACATGTAGGTGAACACACATTCTGGGCTGTCTAATTAACTGCAATCTGCCATGATTCTTAGCTGCTGGAATACATTTTCCCTCTAGATTATCTTCAATTGGAGGACGTGGATGGCTGCAAAAGGATTGCTTCCTTCTCATGCATTTGAGTGGTGAGATTGTGGGATGCTCCTGCTTGACCTACGGCTTACAACTCCTTCCTCATCCCAAATGACTTAGACTTTGACATAGTCTGGCTGCTTTACATAAATGTGTTCAGTATCTATGTTCAGTCCCTATTTGCTATGTTCCTAAAGGATAACATAGTGGTTAGAGAAGGTGAGTATCATGCAGAGGGTCCTGCGTTTGATTCTTGAGAGTGGTGAATACCCAAGGGGGTATTGGCGGACGTTCGGAAAGCATACCACCTATGGGAGGGTCTGAGGCTAATACATGACCATGAGCATTCCATTGACCCCCAATTAATTTTGGCATCACAAACATGTCATGAAACATCTAGCACCTAACATGAAGGAACAAACTCCTAGAACCCTCATCAGCTGTTGTAGGCTTGTCCAAAATACTATAACGTAGATACATTTTCTATATTGTTCTGATGCGCATAGACTATTGTAAAGTAAAATACTTAAGGCATACAGGTACAGTATGCAACAATACATTTGTTTATAATACATTAACATACAGGTATGTAACAATACATTTCTTTATGATAGTGTTTATGAAGGTCACAGTGTACTGCTTTTAATTATAAGATTTATTTCACTTGACTAAGCAAGGATTCATGACAATAACTGCGGAAATCATAGATAAGCTTGACAGTGAGAAAATAAGAGTCTTATGCAAGCTACTGCCTATCCAAGAGTCAATTATTTAAGATCAAACAGGAGAGCATGCTGAGAGAGCAAAAGCAAACTGTGTAACATCACCATCCAATTTATGCTCAACTAGCCACGTCAACGCAATGCTAATATTATCACACAAAGCAGCTAGGCTCACAGGGATTTATAATCTTTATTAACTTAATCAGCAGAAAGTAAAATCAACCTTAGTCCTAATTCCTCTGTTGTTGAGCTCTAATATAGTGGGTAAAAGCTGATAATAGCTCATTAAAACATGAGTGTTGTCCAGTTTGCAGAGGAATTTGATCTCGGCATGTTAGAGCATGCGGTCAGCTTTACTCACCTTTCCGTTAAGGCCGAGGTCCAAGTCGTTGGCCGACACCTGCAGCACCAGGGTCCCAATCTCTGCCCCCTCGGTCACGGAGGCCTCGTAGATGGATGAGGTGAAGAAGGGCACGTTGTCGTTGACATCTGTCAGGCAGGAAGCAGGAACATGCAGCAGTGATTTTTCATCGTTTGGCTCACTCGGTTTTCTCTCTCTCTCTCCCCCTCTGCTTGTCGTCAGGAGGGATTTTAATAAGGTTCTAAGGCCACTCTCCCCTACTGAATTACAAAAGCTTTTCAGCTGTCACAGCTTTATACACCACTGGGTATCCTTGGCTAAACATTTGTTGACAGTGATGAATAGGAGCCTTCCAATGCAGCCACAAGAGACTCTGAGGGACATCAAAGGCCCCTTGTTGACTCTAAGGAGCGGATTTCTCTTTTTTTTTCTAAAGCTTTTAACAGAATCCTTTTTTGTTAAGAAAGGAGGTGGAAATTATCCTCTGCAAAAGGTTACATGCTGTCCTTCAGTCACTCACCACAAACTTAGCGCAACCTTTACTTTTGAAATGTAAATGGATGTGAATATTTGACATGTTGCCTCAAATGAGCATGCATTATCAATGTGGTACTCACTTGACACAAAACTCATCAAGTGGGGCACAAACTAAGAGTGATTTTCCTCGAAATGCTGTTCCGGTGAGACATCCTAGGACAGCTCATTTCAGGTCAAACCCTTAATGGGCTGACTGACTCTAATCTCTATCTGATGGACTTGAGGGTTTTCATTTTCTCAGTGTAAAAAGTCTTAATCCATGAATTAAACACAAGGGCCAAATCCATTACAACCCCTTTTTCTCCCCAGCAGCCGACCTCATCTGGCCTCTCACTCCTACTGTAGATCTGAGCCCCCTGCAGTGGGCATTGCTGCGGTCCAGATTAAGAAGAGAGCACAGGAGGCAAATGAGGTAGGGGGCAAAAACCAGGCAGATTAATTATTCCTCCACGGTCTCTAAAGAACCATCAGGACTGATTAGTTGAAAGAACTTGTGTGAGAGATGCACTTCAAGAGATAGAAAAAGGGATTGAACGGGATTGAAGGGATTGAACGGTGGTATGTCATGAGTCATATAGAGACGCATCACATTACTCTTATGGTGCTATTCCAAAGGGCAATATTTTCTTGGGGAAAGAGTGAGGCTGTGGCCATTACCTGTGACGTTGACGTAGACCGTGGTGAAAGCAGCGAGGGGCACAGCGGCGACATTCTGGGCACGCACACGCAGAGTGAAGTGGCGAGTGGTCTCGTAGTCCAGCGGCTCGGCCACCAGGATGGAGGCGGAGCCGTCTTCGCGGTTGGGCGTCAGGTAGAAGCGCACGGGCATGTTGGTCTCCGGCACCATCCCATCCTCCAGGTTATAGGTCACCCTGGGGTCTCCCAGCGGTGAGGTGGCTTTGACCGTCTGCAGGTTTCACACAAGGACAGGAGATGTCCAATTTACACAAGCTGGAGCTGCCTGAAGCCCAAGCAATCTAAATGCATATTTGTGGGCCAACAGAGGCTGCATGTGGTACAAATTACCAGCAGTGAAATATGATAATTGTTATTGAAGCCCTCGTTAAAACCAAATTTTGAAAAATTGCATACTTGGTTCAAAATGAATACAGCCCTGTGGCTTTGTGCGTGGTCAGACATGCATATTCATTACCGGTCATCCCATATGTGAAAACACTGGCAGCAGACGAGGCAGTTCGACGGAAAGTAAACCTCCCTCCTAATCATCTGTCTCCGCTCAAAAAGTGAGCGAAGCAAACATCTCCTTGCCCTAGCAATTAAAACGGGAAGCAAGCTCCATTACACCCCCAGCTAACAAGAAAATAAATATTTTTTACAGTCGATCCATGAAAGCAATACAAGTCACTCTATCTGTAGATCCATCCTTCCCAGTCCCAGCAGTCTCTCCCTCCTTAAATAAAATATTCATCTGCATTTTTAACAGCCTTAATAGCCCATAAAGGAACCAGAGAAACTCTGGCAAATTAATTTCCAATCCTGAAGCAGAGGAGTGGTTTAAAAAGAATGAAGTGGGGGTAAGAAGTCGGAGTAAATGGCCATTAATAATCCAGGGTGAGTGATTGGTCCTCTCCCCAGTCTGATGGAGGGGGTGAGGCAGTGCTTTTAAAAATAGACACCCTGCTGGACTAGGGGGTGGTGGGTTGGGGATTGGGCTGTGTGGGGTCGGGTGGGGGGAGAAGAGCCTGATGGGAATGGACTGTCTGAACGGAGAAGGGCTGTCCCAGGACATTAAGGGCACATGGAGAGGGGAAGACCAAAAGTAAGTTCTCAAAAAGCTCAAGATCACTTTCTGCAGTTGAAGTGTATTAACTGTGAAAGTCAAGTCAACTGAATATTACCACAAGCACACACACTCAGTACCTGTTATTATCTGCAAGGTTAAGTCTGAATGAGAGACCCTCAGCAGAGCAAGGCAGAAAGGCAGCAGTTTTCCACACGACAGCTCGTTACGACAATCATGGGTTACCTCAGAGCAGAGTCATGGTGATCAGTGCCACATGCATTGTGTTCAGTGTAGAGGTTAAAGCGGACCTCACACACAATGACACCACTGCGTTTTGAAGCACATTATGTATAATGCTTTGTGCAGTGCAATGACCAGCAGAGCACAAATCACTTAGTATCTGAGAGGGCCGCAGGGCTTTGGTCTTAGGGAATATGATGCATAGCTCTATGCAATGCATTTTGCACATCATGGACAAAACAATAGCGTAAACACATTGGACGAGCAACCCACCATACAATGTCAGCACGTTTTAAATTGCTATTTTTATTCAGTCACACACAGCCTTTTGGAGTGCTTGAAGCACACAAATAATGGGCATAGTGGCAGCGATGGGGCTCTGAGCCCTGTTTTAATGGCCAAGTAATCCATAGCAAGGACCGGAAGGTTGTCAGTTCAAACTCCAGACGGGATTTGTTGCGCAGCTGAGCAAGGCACTTAACCCAAATTGCTTTTGCTAAATGTCCTCCCATAAAATCGGCCATATGCAATTCGCTCCGAACAAGCTCATGAGCTAAATATTACACCAAGCATGTGGCCTTTGGCAGCAATAAGGCTGTGCTGTAAAAAAAAAGGTGTCCTGTTATTAAAAAAGAAGTTGTGTTCAGACAGCTAATGCCTTAGCCAGGCTGCATGACGTACCACTACGGGTGTGTCCCTGACGGTGTTCTCCGGTAGGACCACCTCATAAGTGTCCCTCTCCCACTGTGGGGGCTGGTTCTTCACGTTGGTGATGGTGACCGCCAGCTCGACTGAGCTGCTTCGGTTTCCCCCGTCTGTGGCGAAAATCTGCCTGCTGATGTAGGATCTCTGCAACCAAAGGAACACGTCAGTCAGACTTCACTTTTCCCCTTCAGCACTTAGAAAGTCTCTCTCTCTCTCTTTCTCTTTCTCTTTGTCGGCGTGTGTGTGTGTGTGTGTGTGTGTGTGTGTGTGCGTGTTTCCTCTCTGGCACCTTCCAAGCACTGATGTCAAAGTGACACCCCCTCTGCTGGTTTACAGTTTACAGCAGCCGTGTGTATGCGGGACCCTCACACACACCAGCGCCTGGCTGCCTTGCGGCCACACCAGTTACTCCCAGGCACAACCGCTCTGTCTGGACCACTGTCACCATGGCAACAGCCTCACACTGGCTCTGTGTGGTAAACATGCCTTCGGATCATGAGGCAGATTGTGCATAAATTTGGCATCCACATGACACTACTTAACAGACAGACAAATAAAAGCACCGCCAAGAGTATCCCATGCTGATAAACATTCAGTGTAGCCTGTAGGCAAAGTTACAAGCTAGACATATGTATTCAAATCAAGGGAGAAGTACTGCACTAAGCAACAATTAGGTAACTAGGTGACTCACATGTAATTATATGTAAGTGCATTAATTTCTGTGAACAGACCTTGGAGTCCATTTTCCCGCTTATTCCACTGTTGCCACATGCATTGTGTTAATTTCCTGTTGAACGTTTTAATAGCTAAAACTGTCTTGTTTGTAGAACTAATTTCTTCCGACACATATCAACTAAATTCTCAACTTGCAGGACAAACTGCCATTACTAGTTCTAAATGGATGGTTGCTACGGCCAAAAGCCAGTCGTTAGTTCTATCTCTCCCGTTGTCAGGCAGGCATATCCCAAGATTCTGATGAACTTTAGCTTTGAAACATCACTATTTTACTTAGCCTGCTGTCATCCATCTAGCTAAAAGCCACCTCCGTGATATGCTACAATGTTACTATGTTCTGAACGTCTGCATTTTACAGCTCGGATGCAACGTGACGGTTAATTTAAACTTCGCAATGAGTTTGGCGAATTAATATACAAGTGTGATACGGCCAAAAAAATGGATCTACTTCATAGGTGTGCAAATAACATACGGTTAATGGTCGTTCTAAATTACGTAGGACAATGGGAAATTCAACCAAGCAGTGGAATATATATATATGGTATATTTATATATATGGTCTGAACTCCATGTGGGACTGACTTGTGCCTGATCCTGCTGTTTTAATACAGAGTTAGTTCTGAACCAGATGGAACTGTACAAGAACAAGACAGCTGAATGCAAATGTTCTTCCAACTGCTTTCTTCCTACCTTGTGTCCCTCTCCCATTCCGTTCCACTTGGTCCTGCATTTGATTTTTTTTTAGGAGAAAGATGTTGATGTGATGTGCTGTGGCGATGGCGAGGGACTGACCTGGGAGATGGGCTGTTTGACGTAGACCCAGCCAGTGACCGGGTTGACCTGGAGGTACTCAGGCTGCTCTTTGGACATGGAGTAGGTGATGGCCGCGTAGGAGCCGTAGTCATCATCGTGCGCAGCCACACGCAGAAAACTTGTGCCAGTCATGGTGTCCTCACGCAGGAAGTCTATGGAATGAGAGTGCACAGAGTGAATACCCCAATAATGATGCTGGTGTGTGTAGGTGTGTGTGTGTGTGTGTGTGTGTGTGTAGTGATGTGGGTCCAGGTGAGTGTGTATTTTCATATTTTCATATATCTGTGTATCTTTGTATTTTTATGAACTCACATTCATATCGGAGGTTCTCGAACTTGGGGCTGTTATCGTTCTCATCGAGAATGAGGATGTTGAGCTGGCAGATTCCAATAAGCGGGTCGGCGGCCTGGTCGGTGGCTGTCACCGTCACAGCGTATTCTCTCTGCCGCTCACGGTCGAACTTCCTGGCCGTGACGATCACACCTGAGATCAAATCATTTCCGCGGTTATCAGTCGGCCGCTCAGGCTCCCTGGCACAAAACAAAAGGTGCGCTGTCTGGCCAGCGTCGGTCTGCCGCACGGCTCTGATCTGTGATTCTGATGCATGTCAGAACTCTATTACGGATGCATCCCACCGAGCTTTTCACAGCTGCGCCGGAGTTTGATTAACTTCCTACCGGCAGCCTATTCCAAAAGCACAGGAGTGCGTCTCTCTTAATATAACACTGTGAGCGTGATGGACAGCAGAATACACCTCCAGCCATTACAGCTTTTGGACAAACCTAATGTAAAATGTGTGTGAATGCTCAAAAAGAAAGTGAAGTTATGTAGAATGTAGAGTCCATCCTTTCTTTTTTTCTCTCTCTCCATTCCTTTTCTTTCTCTCGCTCCATTCCTTTCCTTAGAAGCTCACTGATTGATGGGCAGTGAATACTTATATTTTCCTAAGTGATTCATTTCTTTGAAGAGGATAGGATTTCTTAAACGCTGTCCCTTTCTTTCTTGTGTGATTGCCAACACACTTCTGAAAGGATGTGATTAAAGTGAATTAGATTGAACTTTGAAAATTGGCAGAGCTCTTCAAAGCATGAACTTTAGCATATGAAAAAGAGGTGGAGTGAAGAGAGTGCCAAGCGTAGTAGGGAGGGAGAGAGACAGACAGACAGAGAGAGAGAAAGAGAGAGAGGGAGAGAGAGAGAAAATGGGAGGACACAGACTTCAGACACCATTACCCCAGGCAGACGGTGGAAGGGTTATGGTTAACGGAATCACAGTGAATTGGAGAATGATCAGCTACTCCATCAATTTCTGTGAGGTGTAACTCAGAAAGGGACACACCTCCCAAAGTAACATACAGTCGTGGCCATGAGTTTAAGATAACACTTCAGAACGCTTCTCCACGAAGGTCCCTGAATCAGCTCATTTCACAACTGCATAGTCAGCATCAGTCTCACAATACTTATACTTCTCACTAATAACTTCTCACTAATCGCTCATTTAGAATCGCCTCTCTGGTGAAGAACCACAATGTGTGCCCTCTGCATGTGCATGAGTGAGGCTTTTTAACCCATTTGCTTGGGCTTTTAGAAAAGGCAACAACACAGCCAAGTGCTCAGTCAAGTGTTTACTTACACTACATTGAAAATTGTGAATTGATTACCATTAGGCCAACGTAAGGATGATGACATTTCATGCAATCAGTTTAATTAACGATGACAACTATTTAGAAGAAATTAGTACATTTTCAAGATGGTCTTAAAAAATTTGGCCACGACTGTAAGGAAAACCATATCTGTATTTCATAATGAACAGCACAGCAGTAGTGGCTATTTCCATTTCTGCAGTCCTGGCATATAGGTACTTTTATTCAGGACAACCTTCCAATAAAGCACTAATTATTGTGCAAAAATTCAACTGAGAGATCCCCATATTTATAGCCCACCTATATTAAGTAACTGAAGAGCTGGCAAAAAAGTACAGCGATGGCATTCTCACCGGAGTTCCTCTGCTGAACAGCAAGACATTAACATATAGTCCCCTCTTCACATCACCATATTAGAACACGGCTTAACTATACCAATAATGTCTCACCACAACATAGCACCAAAACGAAGCAATATGTGCATATGAGGCTGTCCACATTGCCAAATGAGTAGTGTGTGTGGTGTTGCGGTAGAGCAGCAGCACTGTGAGGAGCTATGGTTATTTGTTTGGCCAGTGTCTGTGTTGATGGGACTACCTGTGTCTGGGTCGATATTAAAAGCGGGGATGGTGCTGTCCCCGGTGCATGAAGCCATACGTCACTTTCCCATTGGCCCCCTCATCTGCGTCCACGGCGTGCACCTGCACCACGAATGTCCCCGCCGGCTGGTTCTCCAAGACAGAACTCCGCTCCTTATACTGCTGACACTGTGGATGGAGAGACACAGAGGGAGAGAGTGAATGAGAGAGAGAGAGAGAGGAGGAGAAGGGGAGTAAGGCAAAGGAGAGAGAGAGCATAGAAATAAAGTGAGAGGGAGGGAAAGGGTAAGTAAAGCTGGTAAGTAAAGACTAAACACTAAATGGAACCAGACAGCAATCACTGTCTAAAGTAATGCGTCCCATTGAAAAGAGTAGTAGGGAAGTTAAATGGCAGAAATTCGGTCTCAATAGAAAAGGACAACATAAGAAACATGTGAGAGGAAAGGGGAAGAGAGGAGAGGAGGAGTGCATGTTGGGCCAGTAAGGATGGAGGGATGGCCCTGTGTAGAGTGTAGAGGAAGAGAAGCGGAAAAAATCTATTTAATCCTGCAATATTTTTCCATGTTGAGGCTCATCTGTGTTTTATAATTGAAGAGGCCTTGAATCGATTCCACCCAGGTGGATGACTGGGGAAGAAGCAAGAAAGCAGAGATAATTGGGCCATGCTCTGGCACCCATACACTACCCCTCATCCTAATCTTCATCTGTAGGAGAATGCATGTGTATGTGTGTGTGTGTGTGTGTGTGTGTGTGGGTGTGTGTGTGTGTTGTGTGTGTGTGTGTGTGTGTGTGTGTGTGAGAGAGAGAGATATAAAAAAGGCTGATGAAAGGGAAGAAACAGTCCAAATAACTGAATTAAAAACCTCCCCAACTTCCCAGTTCATACCATTTTTAAGCTATTCTCTGAAGAAATTGAGACAATTGCAAAAAATAAGACAGGAAAACGAAAATTCCCAAATCACTTGTGCCCTTTTGATGGTTACTTCTGACATCTAATTAAGGACAAAAGGCTTCTTTTCCACCATCCTTCTTCCTTCTCCTGCTAGTGCCCCCCCCTCTCCCCCTTCCCTCCCCCCCCTTCCCTGAACCATCCTCAACAAACCGTACTCCTGCAACATCCCTGCAGCCAACTCCGAGGTCAGAGCTCATCCTGCAAGCTAATGCCCCAAGAGGATTCTGGGAGATGAAAGACACCTTTGGCAGATTCAAAAAACTCCCCCATTCCAATGCAACTATACAAGTAAACACACAAACACACACACACATGCACACAAAAAAAGAGAAAAAAGGCAATGCTCCCTATGCCCCTCACTCGGAACATTCCGGATCCTGGCTCCGGCACAGACGGGGGCCAGGGCTCGGGAGACGGCGCTCCTCTTAGGAAGGAGTGAGTCACTGATGTTCACAAATCCACAGGAACGGACTGAGTCTCCGCCAAACACATAAAACCTGAGGGGCTGACGAAGGGGGGAGAGGGGGAGGAGAGGAGGGCGCAAACTTCACATGAAAGCCTCCCGCTCTCTGCCTGCTGGGCTCCCCACTCCCATACTGAGCGGCGAGAGTGGTGGTGCCGCAAACACACACACACACACATACACACACACACACACACACACACACACACAGATGCATGGAGAGAGATGCACTGAGAGACACAGGCCAAGATACGGGGCACAGGAGATGCAGACAAAAATGCAGAGATAGATATTCGTGGGATAATTTGTAACCAAAGCTGAAGGCATAGTAGTCTCCACACGTAACTATAACGTTAAACAAGCTCAGATAGCCCAATTCAAGGAAGCTGAAAAGGAGCTGCAAAAAAAACACCATCCTCATCCTTTTGAAACAGCGCCTGACCTCACGTTAAGAGGAGGCTAAATCGCATTTACCACCTAGCCGCGCTGTTGAGACGTGGCTCTATAGACAAAAGCACTCCCAAAACACAGGGAGTGAGGGGGGGGGGGGGGGGGGGTCTGCCAAGAGGCAGGCTCCATGGCACACATAAAGCCCAGAGGTACAGAGCAAAGAGGGAGGAGAAGAGAGACTGCAGCGCTCCAGACTTACAAATATCTCTAGGGTTAAGCCCATCTCATTTGAAATTGAGACATCGGCAGAACGCAGGTAGGCCCATGATGATTCGGCAGATATTTCAAACGCTTAATTAAAAAAAAACCTTAGATGATCTAGAAATAGAGTGGCTGGGCAGGCTAATCACTCCACTTGGGGATAGAAAGAGAGAGGGAGAGAGGGAGGAGAGGGAGAGAGGGAGGGAGGTGAAGATGAGAGGCAGAAAGAAAGCGCAGAGAGAGAGAGAGAGATGAAGAGAAGATAGGGGATAGGTAAACAGACCGAGCGCAGATTTGTAGATGGGGAGGGTGATAGGATTAGATGGAGGAGCAGAAATGCTTAATGAATCTCTAGATAACAGGTCCACCATGAACACTAGGATTCTTAATCACATATACTCATATGAAAAAGGGGGGAAGACTGAGAAAGATGCAAAGGAATGAACAATACAAGTTCTCATCACAGTTCATCATGGGACAGACAAAAGGTGAGGAGGGCACACCTGCTCGAAGACAGGCTTGTTGTTGTTGACATCATCGACTCTCACCACGACCTGGGCTGTGGTGGACAGGGGCTGTGGACCTCCGGAGGCGTTGTCGTCCGTCGCTGTGACGTTCAGCACATATTCCACCCCCTGCAGCCTCGGGGGCGGGCTGGAGCGGAGGCGGATCAAACCTGCACAGACCAATTACAAGGCTTTATTAATTTACTGCGGCGACCTGTTCATCTTAGCAGGACCATTCTGAACACCGTACCGGCGTGCCGCACAGCAGCATCTCCGCTGCACAGAGGACAATCTGATAGCCTTTCACAAAAAGCCATTTCTCACACAGTGGAGAAAATACTGTAAAGGTGATTCACATGAATACATACATTTCTATGGGGACACGCCTTTGTAAGTGGCTTCACACAGCCTTGGATTAAACAGTGCTGCTGAAGGCATGTGAGAGGATGAATGAAAAGAGGAGGATGAATAGCGCCCATTATGGGCATCAGTGGCCCCATGGTGGACCTAAGCACAGTGGTCTGCTTGATGATTAACTGGAAGATTTTGCAGCACTCAGAGATCACGAGCTGTGAATGGACAGCAGGTTCAGTGACCGAACAGTCTGGCAGGTATTCTTTCTCCCTTCACAGCTTGTTTTCCCCACTTCCTAACTTCAATCATTTATTTGCACCTTCATACACTCACGTCCATCAGCTTGTTTGTCCTTTCTTTTATCAGCTCTGTGTCCCAATCTGCCGCATGCCTTCTCATACCTGAACTAATACCCCCAACCTCCTGATGTCCTCACTGGCTGCATGACTGGCAGTGTGTTCTCCTTCAAAGTGCCAGTCTCTAGTGCTGATAGCTCAAAGGCTAGCCTACTCCTGTCCCCTCGGCGCCACGGCAACACATGGTGACACTCGTCCATCTGCGGCCGAGGGGCTTTCTCTCTCCTAACGACCACGACCCTTCTCCTCTCCTGAGGCCTGGGGAAAGTGAATGAGTATTCACTCTGTGTGTGTGTGTATGTGTGTGTGTGTGTGTGTGTGTGTGTGTGTGTGTGTGTGTGTGTGCACACGCACTCTGAAGGAGAGTGTGGGCGGCCAATTTCCATCCCTCACATGGTCTTGTCTTCTTGATGACATTTCCATTTGGAGCGAATGTGAGTAAGTATGTGACTGAAACACTTGCATACCGTATATGTATGCGCCTGTACCAAGTGTGTGCCTACAGTATGTGTGCGTGTGTGTGTGTGTGTGTGTGCGTGTGTGTGTGTGTGCGGGCGACCGTGTTCAGACATGCTTAACAAGTCGCCTTTTATTTGCAGAGACAGAGGGAGCCCAGGGGGCAGGGGCTGACCCAGCAGACACCAGGAGGGGTACTGGGAGGGGGGGGGGGGGGGGCACGGCTGGACCATCACTCACCCCAGCAGCTATCGCCCCTCCTATCTCTCCTCTCCTCAGGGGGAACACATGAAAGAGCCCTCCATCAGAAGCTGAGGTGCCCACACACACACACACACACACACACACACACACACACACACACGGAGGCACAGGTGTCTGGTCCCCCTGGTCCCGCTGCACTGACACTACAGCACATGCTGCTGGGGCCATAGAGGTGTGCGGATGGCAGAGAGGATATGAGATCGATTCTAATTCCAATCAGAAGCTCCAGGGCTGCTGGTGTCAGGGGCTGGAGGAGACAGAGAGGAGGAGAGGGTGGGGCTGGGGGTGATAACGCAGTAGGGGTGTGTATGTGTGTGTGTGTGTGTGTGTGTGTGTGTGTTGGGGCGGGGGGGGGGGGGGGGGGGGGGGGGGAGGGTGCTGGAGGACTGAGGAGAGCTCCAGCACAGAAACATGTACACACGCAGTCCCTAACAACAGTCTTGGAGGACTGAGGAGAGCTCCAGCACAAACACATGTACACACGCAGTCCCTAACAACAGTCTTGTCACCCCTTTAAAAATTTAGTTTTTTTAAGCAATATACACACACTTTTGGAGTCTTTTTTGAGAAAGCAAACAAACCAGGACCATTTCAATAGCTCAACACAACTGAAACCACAATTGGTTTCCCCAAATTCAACATAAAATATCACCAAAATGCTGCGGGAAGTGAATACCGTCAAACTGACACGGTCAAAAGTCTTGTCACCCTTCACCAAAAGTGTCTTTTGCTCTGATAAAAGCACACTTTTCATTGTTAAAATCCAGTGCTAAGGTTATGGGTAGTCAGACATCAACTGTGAAAGGATTCCTGAGAAATATCAATCCATTTCTAATGGACAATAGACTCAAGTTTACTAAAGTTTCTTTTCTATTGGTTTCTATGGACAGTATGATGTTTTCTCCAAGGATGTCCAAATATTTGGAGCTGATTATCAGTGCCAGAGGAAGCAAAACAGGACTAGAGTATCATCTGGCCATGGCCATGCTTCACTTTAAACATGGTGCACTTTTCAGAGTATTCTGCATTCTTCTTCACAACTGAAACCAATTGTTGTTTTAGTTGTGTTGAGCTATTGAAATGGTTCTGGTTTGTTTGTGTTTTCAAAAAAACTCCATAAGTGTGTGTATTTTGCTTAAAAAACAAACATTTCGAGGACGAGGCGCCATTCAGTGCATTCAAGCTTTTCTTTTTACCAGCTAGGTCAGACTCTCATACACTCCAAACCAGCACATATGCATGCCAACACACACAAACACAGCAAGAGAGATCAGGGGAGAAAAAATGCTCCAATCCAATTATTTGCATCAGACCGCTGAGAAACAGATCCTCTCACAGGAACATGGTAAAGGTCAACCAGTAGAATGACACCAGACCAGCTCCTCTACTCCCATCTTTTCCTGCCCGGGAGTTTGGTGTATTCTGTTTATGATGTAGCCTCCCTCGCAGTGGAGGACAAGCTGCTTCCATCTCCAGTAATATACTCCCTAGTCTTGGACTCAGTTTCTGGAGGTGTTGCTGGGTTGTAAAATATTTTGTAGTCACGGCTCTTAGTTTTTAATTACTATTTTATTATTTTTTTCACTCAACTTGACACAGAGTCCAAATGGGGAAAAGTCATAAGGGTATGAAAAATTCATATATGTAAATCTTTTTTTAGAGCATAACAGTGTTAGCACACATAATTACAGCCCCTTTCATCTACAGTAGCATAGACCACTCTTTACCACAGATTTAAGTATTGGACATGACAAGAGTGATTCCTATACAGTATTCCTATAGTATATGTTTTTTATCAGTGTATGTTTTTAGTTTTTTCTGGCCGTTTCCAAATGACAGTACAGTTTTCATTTTGAGTTCTTTGTATGCTTCATATATGAAACCTGTTGGACAAAACGGCTACTGGATTTCTGCCGAGCATCTGATGGTGCTCATGGTAACAGGCAGCAGTGATAACAGTGTCCTCTATCCTAGTTGGGTCTCCTATGCTGAATGTAGGCTTCAGAGCCAAGCAAAGGAGTGACAATAACCAATACTTTATAAAGCTGAACCTCTCAGGCAAAGCCTGAGATATTCCAAACTCATTTGTGCAGTCAATCAAAGGAACCATTTGCCTTCGTGTTGATGCCATGGAGTTGGATTTTCAATCAAGGTATACACAAACACACACACACAAAAACAAAAGACAAAAGATAATCGAAAATCGACAAAACAAGCCCTCAGTAAACCTTAACATGAACCATTCCAAAATATTTGTTTGTTTATCCTCCCAATTGTACAAGGGTAATAATTTGCTTTCATTGTCACCTTTCCTAGGATTTATTAAAAAAAAAAACTGTTTTGTAGTCATCTAATTTGGGATGCATCGAAATGTAATCATTTCAACATTACTGTGTTGCCATCTCCTTGACAAGCGATAACCAAGTACAACACAACAGCATGATTATTCAGATAATCAAATGTACAAACAAATTTGTATCTTGGGTTTTTGACAGGATTAGACAGATTATGAATCTGTGTATATAGTACATTCTACTTTGAATTGTGTGAGTGTACACATTGTGATGTCAAGATGCTTGTGCAATATGTGTATTGAAGTGTGAGATGAATGTGTGTGTGTGTGTGTGTGTGTGTGTGTGTGTGTGTATGTATGTGTGTGTTTTTTTTTTTTTGTGTGTGTGTGTGTGTGTGTGTGTGTGTGTGTGTGTGTGTGTGTGTGCACGGGTGCATCAGGGCGGCGGGTCACCCTGAGGAGCGTGGCACACGTAAGGCGGCCAGCACATATCAACACACATCAAAGATGGAGGGGAAGTTTCTCGGGGCGCTCAATGAGCAGCCGTCGCTTCACATGAGGCAGAGGAGGAGAGGGCCGGCCAGCCACTGGGCCTCTCCCTGCGCCAGCTCACATCAACATCTGACCCTTTCTGCCCCCACCCACCCAAAAACACACCACTTGACTGAGAGAGAGAGAGAGAGAGAGAGAGAGAGAGAGAGAGAGAGAGAGAGAGACTGCCTTAGTCCGGCAGTGTTATATAAAACCCACAAACAGCAACCATGCAGAAAGCCATCACCTCCTCTGAAAACAAGACAGGGACTGGCACGCCACGCCACGCCACACACAGACATGTGAGCGGCGCGTCAACAGGAAGTGAATATCTGACAATTTTAATGCCAGGCGTGGCGTGCTGTTGGAGAAATCTCTGTCCAAACAACGCCTGTTTCATTTATTCCCCTTTCCTTTGTTGCTGAGAAGCATCCCGCATTAAAAGATAATGGAAACTCCTTTGCCTTGTAGTGTTCGCTGGCGTAGAACAAGAGAGTGTCATCATAATAATAAAAAAATAAACACAGAAAGGTGATTGGAGCGATGACAGGCGGCGCGCTGTGGAGATGATATAGCTGATTATCGGCACAAACATTTCCTTGCCGTCGCTGTAAATACGTCCTTCATGCGCCGGCTGCCGCGGGGCTATTTATGTGTTTAATACAAAAAGGGGGTGATCATCTTATTGACTCTGCCGTTTGAATTCTTAAAGCAGCATTAAATCAGACAGAGCGCTTCCACCGTGCGCGCGTGAGTTACCGTCAGATGAGAAGCCAGCCCAGCCCCTCCCAGCCCAGCCCAGCCCAGCCCAGCGCAGCCCCTACCAGCCCAGTGGTAGCCCCCACCGCGCTCCGCACGCTCTAAGGGAGGAGATCAGCAGGCGGGGGAAGGAGGGGAGGGGAAAAAAACGCTAATGAATGATTGAGTGACTTTCAGGTGAGTGGGGAAGATCTGAGAATTCATGGATAGTGGGGGCAATAAAGACAGTCTTTGATCATGAAGAGGAGAAGTGGGAGAAAGGGAGAGAGAAAGAGAGAGAGAGAGAGAGAGAGAGAGAGAGAGAGAGAGAGAGAGAGGGACAGTGAGATAGGTAGGGGAAGAGAAAGACAGGGGGGATAAAGGGATGCAAGTCTTTCTTGGAAATCCCGACAATTGTGAAGTGTGTGAGTATGCGTATGTGTGTGTGTGTGTGTGAGAGAGAGAGAGAGTGAGTAAGTGAATAAGTGTGTGTGTGTGTGCGCGCATGGGTGAGTGATGGCAGATGAGCAGTTGTCTGATGTAACTCTGTAATAATACACGAGTGGTACAGGATGTTGGCGCAGCTCTCTAATCCAGTCACAGTTACGGGAGCCTGAAATGAATCAGCCGCCACCCTTCACTATTCCAGGACACATAAGTCAGTCTTAGAGCACTCTTCCACAGGGACCCATTCAATATCACTACTGGACATGCTAGACCAGCTAACGCATCCGTCTGGCAAGGCAGGCATCTGAAATATGGATACTTCATACATTTTAGTGTCTGTGCGTTTAGCTGTTAAACCTGGAAAGACCCACTGGCCTATTTATGGTAAAGACCTTGAAATTATATAGCCAATTACTTTTTCCCCAGTCCTCTATGAGGCATATGTGACCTGTCAGATACATATAGATTCATATAGATTAGCAAATAAAAAATCATATGGATTAAAAAGAGCGCATGAATGCTGAGTGAAAGAAGATATCCTTTTAATGAGGTGAGTTATGCAGATCCCTTAATATGCTATAGAAAGCATATGTGCGGAGGTCCTTGGTGTCTCTGTGCTCATGTTCATTTAAAGGGCAGCTCTCAGATAAGAGCACAGATAGAGGCCGCGTGTCTCTGAGGACGAGACCAGGGAGGAGGAGGAGGAGGAGGACACATGGCGTCTCACCTTTCTGGCTGTCAATCACAAAGTTGCCCTCCTCGTTCCCTGCGGAGATCTTGTAGGTGATCCCATCACCATCGGGGTCCTTGGCGAGCACCGTGGCAACCAGCGTGTTGGGTCCGGCGTCCTCGGAGACGAAGGTCCGGTAGCTGTGAGAGGCAGAGAGACAAAGCAGGAGTCAACACCTCCCACTGGACACATTGACAGAGCGGTGAAGTGCGAGAAATGTCACATTGTCAGGCTGCTGTTGATAATGCAACATACTTGACACCTGACAGGAATGTAAATTCAATTAGAATTCATGAACACATGAAGCATATGGCAGATTCCCATTGGCATTTAAATATACAAAAAAGATCTTTAAAATTCTGGATCCACCTAAATTCTAGTGACGAGAACACCATACAGCATACAAAACCCAAGAGGTCAGCCCTAAAACCAGTCCCCTTTGCCAGTTGGTTCTGAAGTTAACTAATACTCTAACCCATCGATCTCAGACCAGCACTGCTTTTCAAAATCAGATCAAAGTAAAACAAATTATGAATCAAAGTAAGAATAAGTATCTGGAACATTGGGATGATCAAAACAAAATCACAATCCAAATTAGAATTTACTTGTCACTAAAACGAGATTATGAATTGGCAGAGTACCTCTCCACCGTCAGAGATGATCGTGGAGTGATCACAGCCTTGCCATAGAGAAAGGCCGGTACAAAAAATCATGGCTTCCCAAAGAGCAGCGGCTCTGTGGTCACTGTATGACTGGTGAGGTTGAAACAGAGATGCACTTTCTCCTATACTACAAAGTTTGAACAGATTAGAAAAAGATATTTTTTACAATTCTCAAATGAAATTCTAAATTTTAGCTCCCATAAAGACTGTGATAAATTGGCCCACCTGCTAGGAGAAGGATTGACTGCTCCGCTGGCTGCAAAATACGTTACAGCTTGCCACGACATGAGGGACACTTTGCCACAATGCCCGACCTAATGTCTGTAATTAATCCAATGTATTATAATGTGTATGCTGCCCGTGTGTGTGTGTGTGTGTGATCACATGCATATGTATGTGTGTGTGTGTGTGTGTGTGTGTGTGTGTGTGTGTGTGTGTGTGTGTGTGTGTGGAAAAAGAGAGAGAAAGTGAGGGTATACACACAATTTTTCATGTTACTGTTTCCTGTAATGCTGTCAATGTTCTAATTGTTATGCTGTTTTAATTGTGCTTTGGCAAGGCAACACTGTACGTACTTACAGTCATGCTAATAAAGCAACCTTGAATTGAATTGAATTGGATTTAATTGAATTGAATTGAGAGAGAGAGAGAGAGAGCGAGAGAGAGAGAGATGGGACATGGGACAAGGCAGGTAGCCTGACAGCAAAGTAAATGACCGAGGAAGTGGAGGACGGGAGTGTGAGACAGCCTTCCAGAGTGGCAGCACAAAAAAAGGCAACCAATTCTTTTTTACCCTTCCTTTGCTTTCTCACTTTCTTTCTTTCACACACACACACACACACACACACACACACACACACACACACACTTTGTTTACAAAATAAAAAACAAAAACTGAAATGGACTCACAGCCCATCTGCACTGAGAAACATACACGCGCACACACAGCAAATAGGCAAGCAAATCGTTACAAATATCAACATGACTCACAAACAAACAAAAGAACACTCCAATTGTTCCCCTCCTTTCAAACACCTTTCTTAGCCTCCCATGGCGAGCATGCATCCTCACACCAAACAAACAAAGGCTGAACACTAACACCTGTCTACACATCTACAGGGCAAACCACACGGTCTTATATAGAGGAACAAATGGTAATATCACATAGGTACACATAGAGTACACTGGAGAGAGAGTAAGTGTGTGTGTGTGTGTGTGTGTGTGTGTGTGTGTGTGTGGGTGCTGAGAAGACCCCTCAACATGGAGGGACATCTCTCTATTGCCATCTGTATACAAAGTTTTCATGAAATGCATGCTTTTAAGAATATTGCCATGGCTGGTTGATACTGGAATTCTGTCCAACAAACAAAAAGCCTACATTGACGTCAAGGCATGAATGAGCATGTTTTTTGCTTAAAGACCGCCATTGACAATTTCAAGCATGAATCTGCTAAACTATAAATTGTCTTTCTTGACTTCAGAGATGCCTTCGGCACTTTGCCTCACAGAGTCATGATTGATGCATTGGAAGAGATACAGCTCCCTAAAGTCTATGTGGATATAATAAAAGATGTATATAGTGATTCCTTCTTACAAGTAATCTGTGGAAAAGACCTCAACAGACCAATACCACTTGAAGTAGGAATTAAAACTGGCTGTCCATGGAGTGCAGTAAATTTCATTATTGCATTAAATACATGGCTAAAATGGCTCTGTGCACATGCCCCGTCCCAAGTCCTGTCACCTAACCCAGTCCAGGGCTATGCTGATGACGTGGCCATCGCATCCCGAGATGAAGGGGTGATTAACAACATGCTGTCATGCACTGATAGATTCCTTTCATGCTCTGGCCTACAAGTAAAACACAGCAAATGTGCAGTTTTTTACGAGAGGAGAAGTGCTGGCAATCGCTGGTATAGATCAAAAACTGACCAGCCCCCCTCTTTTCACATCCTAGACCAGCCAATCAGAGTGTACTCCAGACACGAGACCTATAACTACCTGGGCCATAAATTTAACATCGCTGGAGAATGGAATCAACAAGTGAATGACATGGCACATCAGTTTATGACCAGACTGGATCTCATCGACGCAGCACCTCTGCATGTAACTTTTAAACTACAAGCAATACTAGACATAGCCTTTTCTAAAATTCAACACCTTTTTGCAAATGTCCATATTCCACAGAAAGTACTGCGTGAAATGGACAACAAAACTGTAAATATGGTTAGGAAATGGCTGTGTCTTAATACACATTCCACCAGATGTTTTATCTTCCAGAAAAAAACAGGATGGGGGGCTTGGAATTCCAAACTGCATGTGGGAGTATACCGCCACAAGACAGTCTCACCTCACCAACATGCTGAATTGTGATGACACCAGCGTGAGGCAAATGGCCAGAGCATCCTTAATGCTGGATTTTAAGAGACGGAAAGTGTTACATGCATGCAGTGGGAAAGACAACTTCCTGGGCTTTAAAAGAAAGCCCAACGGAAAGCTTGATGGACAAGCACAGGGTTTGGGCGTGTCATCTGACTGGCCAGACCTAAATGACCTATGCCAGAGAACAGGCACTGAATTGAACCGGACTTCCCATCTCCAACCTGTGGCATTGTTGGCCTGCTCCAGCCTAGAACATCCAGGCAGACTCTCCTGTCTATTCAGAGAGCCCAAAATATGGAGTACTGGTCCAGTCTAAAGCTACAGGGAAAGTTGGCCAAACTCTACCACTCTGCATCACACACCATCTATAGCAATGCTAACATCAGTGAGGAGATCCTTATTTTCTGTATAAAAGCACGTCTACAGGTTCTTCCCACCAAATACAACCTTTCACTGTGGTTTCCTTCCATCCATTCACCCCTCTGCATGCTGCATGACCCCCCTCAACACCTGGAGTCAGTAGCCCACATTATGAACAGTTGCACATCACTTAAAGGACTGTATATTGCCGGACACAACAGACTTGTGGATCTCATTGCTGCTCAGATTCCCTGTGTGGCTGATGAAAAGCTCTATAAAAACACTACTGTAAAGTCTGATTGGTTTAACTCACCTGCAAACACTTTTGTAGGAATACCAAATAAACCAGATATTGTTGTCATATCTCAGCATTCCAGAACTGTTAAGCTATTTGAAGTAGCATGTGCATTTGATCTGTTTATGGAGGACTCTTACCTTTCTAAGACTGTAAAATATCAATCATTAATATCCACCATCGAAAACCTTGGCTACAGATGCCAGCTTATTGTGCTAGTGTTTGGTAGTCTAGGGCATGTACACAGGCTGGTGACCCAGGGACTTTGTATTGGGGGGCTATTGAAAACAAGAGCCAAACAGTTGGTAAAGTACTGCTCAATTTCAGCCATTATAGGAAGCATGTTTATTTGGAAAAGGAGATGTTTTCTGTACTCCTGAGATTGTATTGTCATACATAACAAGGCGATGATGTGGTTTAATCTGTTTGATCATTCAAAACATTTGATTCCTAATGAAAATTTACTTGTAATGTGGAATTGAATAAAGTATCTAAAATGTGTGTGTGTGTGTGTGTGTGTGTGTGTGTGTGTGTGTGTGTGTGTGTGTGTGTGTGTGTGTGTGTGTGTGTGTGTGTGTGTGTGTGTGTGCATGTATGTGCGTGTGTGTGTGTGTGTGTTCCTATGGGCTATGTGTGAGTAAGCATACTGGGGTGAGTGACGGCTCTGACAGGCATCTCTATTAGAGCCATGCTGCACTCTGACCATAGTTAAGAACAGAGTCACACCCCCAGTGACCCATACTGCATCTCTCTCATCGCCTCTGTCTACACCATCAGCTCTAATAAGATCCCGTCTGAATGCTGCTCAAATTTAAAGGCCAGGCAGTCATAGGCAAAGATGGAGTTTGAGAGACAGGCAAACCATACCTACACAAATAGACTGACTGGAACTAATGAATGGGAACAATTGCATGGATGCATGGTCTCTGTCTAAAAATGTTGCACCCATTATTTTTCCTGTTCCAGACTAATATTTTCCTTCCAACATCCACTGACTACCTGCAAAACCACCCACTCTTATTCTGTCCCACCGGCCTTAATGGAATAATAAACAACACTGAGACGTTGCCATTGAATCATCAAAATGGAATTTAAGAGTGTGTTTGATATTAAGGGACATTTTCTTCCTGTCTAAGTGCTTTCCGCATCACCGGCTATGTTTGGGGCTGATGCAGATTTTGGCAATGAGAAAACATGGGCTGGTTGAAGTTGAAAATGTCTAATAACCACAGCGTGTCCATTTTTAGATGACATGGCGATGAGTAACACACGGAGCCCATCACCATTCAGGAACCGACATTTCAGCCGGAAAAAAAGGGTTGCATTTTTGCATTTTTCTGCAAAGTGCCATAGCATATTCTGAGAGCAGATTTATCAAAATTCCTTAGCCATTTCCGTTCATCATCTGGTGAAGGACAGCCAATTCATCCATTCATTTATTCATGTATTCATCCATGAAGCATCCAGTCACTCCTACACAGCAGCACCACACAGAAGAAAGAAGTGCAAACATATTGGAGTATAAACCACCAGCAGACAGCAATAAAAACATAACATAAAAACAATTATTTACTCCCCAATTCACATCCACCCTTTATCTCAATTGAACTGTTCCTGTCGATGCAGCGGCGTCTGCCAACAGAAAGACAAACAGGGCCTTGGATTCTAAGCAGCACCGCACTCTTCATCATTCCACCCCCACACTCCACCGAGGGCGGAGAACATCAACCGGAGTGAAAAAAACACCGCACAACATAGCCAAACACTCAAACACTGACACACAAACACAGGCACACGCACAAGCACCAAAAACATTGACAGGTTGACAGATATGGAGTTTTTAATGGAGCAACTGCAAAATACATTTTCAGAGATGCTGATGGGTTTTTACCCGCATTTTTTTTTTCTTTCTTTCCTTTGGCTCAGGATGACGAAACACGTATCGTGGGTCCAAGGTCTTTCTGATTCCCCGATTCCAAACATGCCAAGGTCTTTCCGATTTCCCGATTCCAAACATGCCAAGGTCTTTCCGATTCCCTGATTCCAAACATGCCAAGGTTTTTCCGATTCCTTGATTTCAAACATGCCGGTCACCTCATGCTCTCTGCCCTTGACCCTGAATCGTGGCGGCACCCACTAGAGCCTCACTTCTGCCGGGCGCCTCACCCATGCACCGGGACACGGCTATAAATACCGCCGGCATGTGCCCAAGCTCTGCGCGCCGACTGACAAACCTCTTATTAGCGAGACGTGTTTGACAGCTGCACAAGTCGA
Organism: Alosa sapidissima; assembly: GCF_018492685.1. Taxonomy (NCBI): domain Eukaryota; kingdom Metazoa; phylum Chordata; class Actinopteri; order Clupeiformes; family Clupeidae; genus Alosa; species Alosa sapidissima. The sequence goes on from NC_055970.1 coordinate 30,044,369, forward strand.
AGTCGCTAACTTAATGGCGGAGTGGAAATCAGTCGAGGGCCTCGCCATGCAGCACAAATGTGCGACAGATGTATGGGAGCCGTGTACACGCAGTGATTTATTCCGACGCTACGCCGATGACAGAGCGAGGGCTGCGGCGTAGAACCGGCATTAGAACGCGTTCTAACCATCTGAAGACAGGCGGGGAGCGAGGATGGGAAGAGAGAGAGAGAAAAGCCTCATTCTCATGACTGGCTGCTGATGAGACTTCAGCTTC
>NC_055970.1:30049624-30054624 GCF_018492685.1 Alosa sapidissima
TGTGCATTTTTTTTGTCTTTAAACTATCCCCATCACTCATTGCTCCTACACACCTGTAGAGAGACACTGACACACACAAACACACACACAAACACACACACACACACACACACACATGCACACAGATGCTCCTGTGCACACACCTGCTGGGAGGACACGGCACATCTGTAGGAGATCTTAACAAAAACACCTTCCACAATCTGCCAGATAAGCTCAGAAAATGTCTGCCAACAATCCGATACGCCAAATGCCCGTCACAGGTCACCTTTTTGGTCCGCCATTTGTGGGCCGCCGCCTGCCTGTCCCCCTCATGCTGAGGTACTCCCTGAGGGGGAATCAGTGACACCTGGGAGCCTCTCATGTGCCCGCTCTCCTCTGGCGGGCCATGGCTGGTGGCAGATGCTTTTGGGCGGCGTTCACATTGCGCCGTTCGGGAGGGTAAACACAAGTGCCTGCGTGGGCTGTTGGCCGCAGCCTCCATGGCGGAGCAATTTAAAAACATGAGGGGATGCCATGATTCCCCCTCAGACAGGAGCCACATTCAAGACATGCGGCAAAGGGCTGGGGTGAGGACTTGATGAAAACACTGTGTGTGTATGCAAGAGAGAGAGAGAGAGAGAGAGAGAGAGAGAGAGAGAGACAGAGAGAGAGAGAGAGAGAGAGAGAGAGAGACAGAAAGAAATATTTATTTACTCTGAGCTCTGGTTTGTTTATGTATGTGTTGTTTTAGTGTGTGTGTGTGTATGTTAGTGTGCATGTGTGTGTGTGTGTGTGTGTGTGTGTCTGTGTGTGTGTTAGAGAGAGAGAGATAGAGTGTGTATGTGTCTGTCTGTCTGTGTGTGTGTGTGTGTGTGTGTGTGTGTGTGTGTGTGTGTGTGTGTGTGTGTGTGTGTGTGTGTGTGTGTAGACGTAAACTAAAAGTCAAAGTTAAAATGAGTGTGTTTTGTATGTTTATGTTGGTGTTGTCAGCTCTGGTGTCTAAGTGATAACTGGAGGTGTTGTTGTGCGGTCACGCCCGTCCCCCCAGCCCTGGCTGAGGCGTCGCTCTGTCGTCCCCCCGCGCGCTGCCCCGTTCTCCCCACTGACAGGCCGCTCACACCTCCGCTCGCCTCACCTTGCAGCAGAGAGGTTGCTGTGGTTACGGTCTCTGGGATGCCGTCATTGCTGTAAATGGACTGCTGGAACTCCGGGACGCAGTCGTTCTCGTCGGTGATGATGACCCGTACCTTCGACAAAAAACAAGGACGGAAAGAAAAAAATTGAATCAGATGAGAGCACGAACAATCTGTCTGGAGAAAAAAAGGGGGGAAAGGGGTGGGAAGGTGGGAGAAGACTGAGAAAAGTACAAAAAAGAACAGAAAAAGAGAACATGGGGCTGAGGGGAGGGGGGATGAACTCAGGAGAATTGAGGTTGAAATAAACAGAGAGAAAAGAGAGGAGAGGGTATTGGATGAAGGGAAAAGGTGGATTGTGGGTACGCGGCTCAGGCGTAAACACATTTCTGAATGCCTTTGATTATCGGCGGGGGGTGGAGGAGTGTGAGAGGAGGAGAGCGGAGGATTTGCCAGCTAGTAATCGTCCCTGGTGTTTATCGCCACGGAGGAAAGCAGCTTTCGCTAGATTGCCCTTTTACTGCCAATTGCGCCAAGCAGCGGAGAGCCGTCTCCTGTCTTCCTGCCGGATTCTGCTGAGGTCACAGCAGATGAGCACAAGAGACACTCCTCTGAGTCTTCTCCATCACGCACTCCCTCACTCGCTCTCGTCTGACAAAAGCCCTTCTCTCTCGGTCTCTCTCCTTCTCCAGAACTGGCTTGGATTGAAAGTCATCAACTATTCCAACATTTAGTCATCCAGGTATATTAATGGGAAACCGTAGGATAATGGGCTCGCCAAGGTGACCTGATTTTCCATCCAATAAGAGGGAGAGTTAATCATGGAGACAAGACTGACAGGAGGACACCGCACTCCTCCCGATTCAAATGAGAACTTACACCATTTGCATAAAAATACCATATAAACCTTTATCACCCCGCCTCACTTGACTTCTATCAGCTAAAGCAAATCTGTCTCCTCAAGAGTCGACACACTTTCAAATTGTGGTTATTAACTGGTAATTTTTCAGGAGGAGACACAATGTAACTGATTTTTACACATGGGTGCCTATAAATATCCCAGCATTATGGAGCATGGCTGGCATGATTTAAAAGGCGCTAATAAAATCCAAAATATAACAATGGTGAGAAAAAGAAGGAGGTGCCTTATCTCTGATCTTCAGAGTACAACAAAAGTGTTACCTTTTATCTGCTTTTTAGTTTTCCAAAGCGTTTCCAGCCTGCTTTAAATAAATTACTCTAAATACACAGCTTACAGTATGCGTGGTCGATAGTTGTGAATATTTCATCCTGCCTCATACATGCGGGAGGGAGATTTTGAAAGCTTCTGAAACAAATCAATTAAAAAAACACAGAGCTTGTTGTTTGTCCCCTGGGACACTAGCATGCATGTGTGCTGCCAAAGCACTGGTGGAGACCTAGAGACGGGGTGCACTGGGAGAGCCAGACGGCTCTACTCAACACACAGTAAGGGACAGAGGATGCCACCACCGTTTGGATTGGAGCGGCCCGTTAGGTAAACCAACACACAGATTAACGACAGGGGAGGAGGCGACAGCACCTGCACACGTGAGGACAACAGCAGCTGCACATGGTCAGGGCTGGATGGATGACAGAGCAAGAGCGTGGCTGACAAGCGCTAACACAGCACGGGAGCGGGAGCGACTGTGTGTGCAGAAGATCAAAAATGTAATATTCATGGGGCACGGGTGAGCAGCGCTGAGCCAGAGGTCAGGGCATGGAGGGCAGCGGAGTGATGCCGGGGCAGGGGTGTGGGCCGCGGTGCCCCCGTCTGCCCGCCATGCTTCACCTGGCCCGCGGCGGCAAATTCAGAGCCCTCCGCTGACTTTAAGCTCACAGGATTAGACAGATCTTAGGAGCAGCTGCCAGTTCTCTGCCGCCTCCTCTTGTTTGCTCCAAACAACCCCCCCCCCCCCCCCCCCCCCCCCCCCACACACACACACCCTCTCCCTCCCTGCCTCCCTGCCTCCACCCCCGTCTGCACAGCCACCCCCATCCACCTCCCCCATCCTGACTTCCTCACTACGGCAGAGTTAGTGGAACAGTCTTGCTTCCCGTCGTCAGCCCGCACCCTCCCACCCTCCGCGGCCCCGGGGCCAGGGGGAACCCACGGATCAGTGAGCAGAGAGAGTCCCACCATGGCGGGGGAGGATTGAGTCCTGCGGGGCCCTGTGTCTTGGCGCACGGCATGGATGCCACTGCCTGCCTCTTGCTTGACTTTGATCTGCATTTTGCCCCCCCACTTCAACCCCCCCCCTCCGAGCGCCTTCTGATCTCCCTCTGCCCAGAGGGCACGGATGGCACGGGCTCACAACCTACAGCAGTCATGCATCATGATCACCCCCCCCACACACACACACAAAACACATACACACACACACACACACACACTGACAAATGAATGTCTCGGTGATGGGAGAATTTTTCTTCGTTTCAGCAGCCATTATCGACGGCCACCCAAGAAGGCTCCTCTCCTCTCGTCTCCTCTCGACTCTCCTTTCCTCTCGTCTCGTTTTGTCTGTGAGGCCTCAATGCGATGCATCCCACAGTGAAGTAAAGAAGCCGCTCGCTTCCTCCCGGGAGCTTTGGCAGAAGTTTGTCGCCGTGCCGACTGATAAGCAAATCTAGACAGTCCTGTCAATCAATCCCCTCTATTTTTCTTCAACTTCTCTGCACTGTCAAGCTTTTTTCTCTCTGAAGCGTCACATTGCAGAGGGCTCAATTTTATGGGGTTGACACTGATGCTGACTGACGGCTAGCATGCCCTTACGTGTGTGAGGGGACTGATGAGCACCCCTCACGCTGGCTCTCAAGCACCCCTCAAACACATATACACACACACACACACACACACACACACACACACACACACATCCTGGGTGTGACCTACCTCGGCAGCGCTGCTCAGGCTGTTCTGGGTCTCACTGGCCCGGACCAGCAGCAGGTAGCGGTGTTGGTCACTCTCGTAGTCGACGGTGCGCGTGAGGCTGATCTCGCCCGTCTCCTGGTGGATGGTGAACAGGCTGCTGGGGTTGATCACCAGGCTGTAGCTGATGGGCTGCTTCTGGAAGGAGAGCGCTGGGGTGACCAGGAAACTAAACCGGGGAAGGGGGAGAGACAGAAGAAATATCAGCCTGCCATTCAGTTACCAACACCATCTTCATTTAGAGTTGTCAATGGCTGCTGTAATGACATTAGGCTTTGAGAGAGTGATGAGTCTGTGCTATAGCTATAGACCCAGAGAGACCACATCCGTCGCTCGAAGGCAGAGCAGCCACTGAACTGCCATGCTCATACTGTACTGACTTATCTGGATCTCAGGCCTGCGGGCGCACTCACTGTATCAGTGGATCAGTGTGATCAGTCTCTGTCAGTGGGGCCTTGTGGGTCCAGCCGAAGTCGGCCAACCAGCCTGACTCCATTAGATCATCGCCTGAGCCCATCAGAGAGGGAGACCTGTGTGTGTGTGTGTGTGTGTGTGTGTGTGTGTGTGTGTGTGTGTGTGTATGTGTGTGTGTGTATGGGTGTATGTTGGGGTTTTTTGGGGGGGCTTTGCCATACCCCGCAAAGCCAACGCAATAACAGAAAGTAAGATTGTGACTGGAGGGATGCAAGGCCCAAGCCTGATCAAATGTGAGGGGAGAGGCCCCCCAGCCTGGTGCTGATGCCCAAGTCCCAGTAAGCCTGTTAAAGCAATTACATCCACACCCACGAGAGAGAAAACGAGGGCATCAGAGAGACGGAGAGAGAGAAGAGAGAGAAGGAGAGTGGAGGGTAGAGAGAGAGATCAGAGGGTGGTTACTAGGATGGAGCAATATGGAGGGAGCCTACATGCTGCACAGCGTGCGTGGGGGAAATGAAAGTCAA
>NC_055970.1:30059624-30189624 GCF_018492685.1 Alosa sapidissima
AGAGCCAACATCAGCTGCACAAAAGAAGCTTTCACCAAGATAACTAAACACTGTCTCTACATGGAGAATTCTTGGCTAGACAGAGAAAAATTAAAATAGGACACACACACACACACACACACACACACACACACACACGCACACACACACACACACGCACACACACACCACCCTTACGGGGCACCTTTTTGTTATTAGAGAAACGGAGCGACTGCACATCACTAACACATCCACTCCTCAGCTGTGGCAGTCACGGACGAGCAGGGACTTGGCAGGTTACAGGAGGCTGAGCAAATGACCGCTGAACAGGACAGGACAGGACAGGGCAGTGAGCTGCAGCTTCTCCACAGCTGAGTAGCACTTATCAAAAAATCACACACGGCCACCGTTGGCAGCACAATAGAACCGCCTGTTGAGTAAGTGTTCTCGACTCTGCCCGGTGATATCCATACCCGACGACAATGAGGAGTAATGGTCTCCCTTGGGCTAAGTGGGGGTAGGTCAAAGCCCAACTGGCGTCCAATATGTGGCAACATGCCTTAGCCAGGGGCATGCTCTGTGCTACATACTGAGAGTGGCATGAAAGCGGCTCATCCTCTATTCACAGCGATTCTGCCACACTGCTGACACGCTGTGATGAATGCATTCTCTGCCACGGCTTTTGTAAAGGTTGGTGCGCTGGGACTTATTGCAGATCTGTAAATTGCTCAGGCAATTATTGCAAATGGAGTTTTCCGGCAACTCACACCTGTTAGCAAAGTGGTGCGCGCGAACAAACAGTTCAGCGGAGGGAAAACAAGAGAGAAAAAAGAGAATGGGCGGGGAGGAGAGGGGGAGAGGGGGAGAGGGAGGGGGAGAGGGAGGGAGGGGGGGAGAGTAATTTACAGTGTGGATGAAAGGAGAAAAAAGTAATAAGACTGTAATAAGAAAAATAAGCACAGAACAGTGACACGGGACTGAGGCAAACCCTGTGCCAGAGAAATGGCCCTGAGGTTGTTATAGAAACAGCATATGAGAACACAAATTCAGACAAGCCATGGGAGGGGGGGTGGGACCAAACCGACAAGCAACTGCATAAATCAATGTCATTAAAAGAAGACTGTGACAAGAGAGACATGGAGTAAAAAATAAATAAAAAACACATCAAAACATCAGCAAGAACACATGCACAAAAAAACACCAAATGCGAGCAGCCATTTTAGAGCTTGGGGCACTGAGAGAGCTTGAGGTAGCAAAAGAGACACGATGAAGGTCACAGCAGCCTGAACAAAGTTTTCCTATTTTTCCATTTCGGCTTTGAGAGCTGGACGGCATGCTGAATTAATTGGCTTGATGTTCATAAGAGGCGAGAGAAAGGGAGGGGGAAAACGCAGTGCAATCTAAGAGCTGCAGCTTTCGTGGCCTTCTAAATTAATGGGCCAACACCTCTCATAAATCTCCATTTAAGAGAAACATAGCGTAGCCCCAAACATGGATTGCTGCTAATGTGTCTGAGAAACAACCTCGGGTGAAACACCATCATCGCTCTAATGGTGGGGTTTGCAGGTTGGTATTTTTGTTTAAATGCTTGTAGGCCTATATGATAAAGAGGTAGTTCTGAATGTTTTGCAACACTGCCTTATATTCTACATCTTGTTTGCTTATTGCTTATTTATCTTCCTTTGTAAAATATAAATTATGAAAACATCTGAAATAAAGAATAAAGGTGAATAGAATGTGGAGTCATACTGATATATTTTGCAGAATAACATATAACTTTTGACATAATATTTTAATAAAAGTCTGATGCACCACCTCCTTCACCACCTTTTTCTGAAAGACCCACGCCACTCAGTATGAGCAAAACCCAGCCTGTGTTATGGGGCCACACACAGTAAGCATGGGCTCAACTTGGAAAGAACCACAGCTGTGTTTCCTGGGTGACACACACACACACACACACTGACTCACAGCCAAGCTCTGAAGCCCCCGCCTCCTCACCCAGCGAAACTTTCTGACGGTGCTTCTCTATTGTTATAAATAAATTAGCCTCTTCATTTTTCCTTCTGTCACCTGGCCTTTTATCTCTCTCTGTCTCAGTCGTTAGCCAGCTACCGGGCTAGCACGCCCTACTCTAATTAGCACCTCCATCCCTCTTCCCGCTCTCAGCTGATTTCTGCTGACAGAGGGAAAGGAAGATGCAATGTATGCCCATTCACATGAGGAGCCTTTTTTCTCTTCTTCTTTTTCCCCCCATTCTCTCATCTGAACGCTAACCACCAGGCCTTTGTCTCTAGGGCCAAGGGAATGGAGCAATCAGAGCAAGAGCAGAGGAGGAGGCAGAGGAAGCACAAGAGCAAATGGGGCAGAACAAGAAAGGCCAGATTGAGAGAGAGGGAGAGAGGGAGAGTGAAGGAGGACAAAGAGAGAGAGAGAGAGAGAGAAAGAGAGAGAGCCAGCTAAGAGCATTCACAGCTAATTAAATATTCTCTCAGAGGATTACAAAGGACTATTTGGCCCTCTCTGGAAATTGTGACTTTGGTAATCTTGTTATGAGGAGGAAGGTACTGACTTTCACATTTCACATCAAACCACCAATTAAGGAAAGAGCAAAGCAAGTTCCATCTGCGAGTCTCCAGCACAAATTGCAAATGATACATGGCCTAATGTACGGGCAGCTTATTATTTATCTCCTTAATATTTACTATCTGCTTCCAAAGAAGACCAGCCACATCAAAAGCCCATGAGCAAGGTCTGCACTGTGCCTGCAGAGATACCAGACATTTCATTTCTATTTGACATGACAGTTAAGAGGCCATTTCTGTGACGGACCAAATTCCACCTGCTTGGCAAGGCCAAGAACTTACCACTGAGCTGCAATGTGCAAAGCTTTCTACTCAGCTCTCTCCAGCCATCTCTGGACTTCAGTAACATGACCACTCTCTTCTCCTTAACCACCTTCCCACACACACAGGATCCCTGGCAGCCTGACCGCACATGCGCCAGCCAAGGTCTTACTTTTAAGTAGAGGGGTGAAAGACAAGAGTCAGCGAGCTCGTGTTTAGCTTTGGGCTTGGCCTGGGATTGACATTGAAGGGAATTCCTTACCTAATGCTTTCCCTTGCACGCCTGAGAGACTGTCAGTGGCCCTCTCTGACCCGGGTAAGCTGTAAGCCTGATCGGGGCACATAGGGAGACCCCTGGGACTATTCAGTGGGATTAGTAGACAATGGGGAGCAGAGGTGAGATGGGGAAGATAGGTAATGGCATAGAGGAGCTGCCATCTACCATTAAAGATACAGTCTTCGCTGTGCTTCGTTTCCTTTTAGTCTTTTCCAAAAGGTTGTTGATATTTGAACTAGACGGCCAATTATTATGCGAGTCTCTTCCATACTCCTCCTGAAAAGTGTTGATTGGGTGGAACTGTTCATGGCTGGGTCCACACCACCATTTACCATTTACAGAGCCAGGGTTGTGTATGACTACCAGAGTATCTCAAACACAGACGTCTTTTTGATTCTATACCCAGCCAGACCCAGCAGGTTTTTAGGAACAAATGCTAAAATATTACCACCACGTTTAAACAAGCCTCTGAGCCATGTGCAAAAAGAACCCTTCCTCTGGCAGCCTAACATGCTTATAATAGGCTTTAACACATACACAGAAGTGTAACACACACCCTTCCTCACATGTCATATCCAACTAGGACTGTCCTCTGCAGCAGACTCCACTGCTATAGCATATACTAATTGTATCACTTCTTCCCTTTGCATTGTCTGAGGGGACGATCACAGTTGCTGGCAGCCCCAGTCTGTTAGCGAGACAACTACATGAGCAAACATAGCAACTATAAAACTGAGAAACTCTGATGAGACTGGCCAATTCTGGTGTAAGCAATTAGACAGTGAACATGTTCTTCAAAATCTGGCATATCCTCTGCGCTTCAGAGTTGTCTACAGATACTTCCAAATCCAAGCAGATTCTTCAGCCAAATCCATCAGACTTCTCTGTGCAAACAATTTCTGAGAACCATCCATTCATTAAGTTCATTACATCTATTCTATTACAGAGATAAAGCCTCCAAACATTACATTTCCTATGTTTTCAAACTTCATAAAGCTTTAGATTTGCCTATGGTCAACTGTCCAACCTCTAGTTTTTTGCCACCCTCAGAGGAAGCTCAATCAACAGTCTCTACTCTGTACAGTTGCCCCAGCCTTGGCTTTGTAAACTAAGCATACAGGCTACAAAGGAGCACTTTCTGAGGCAGATGGGAAAGAGGAAGATCTTCAGAGGATTCTGAAAAGTAATTCCCTGGTCTAATGAAAGAATAAGCTTGCTTTGAAAGAAGAGAGAAGAGAGAGAGAGAGAGAGAGAGAGTGTGAGTGAGTTAGTGAGTGAGTGAGTGAGTGAGTGAGTGTGTGTGTGTGAGTGAGTGAGTGAGTGAGTGAGAGAGAGAGAGAGAGAGAGAGAGAGAGAGAGAGAGAGAGAGAGAGAGAGAGAGAGAGAGAGAGAGAGAGAGAGAGAAAGAGCAACATCTCTAGCCCCTGTCTCTGAAGGCCTTTGAAACACTTTGGACTACACTGCTGGAGGAATCTTTAGTCATTTCCCCAGCCTCCAAAAGACAGAAAGAAAGACGCTTGGATGAGAGGAAGAGAGACAGAAAGAGAGACGCTTGGATGAGAGGAAGAAAGACAGAAAGAGAGACGCTTGGATGAGAGGAAGAAAGACAGAAAGAGAGACGCTTGGATGAGAGGAAGGAGAAAACGTGGCATGTTTGTTTTTGTATTCTTCTTGTATTCTCACTTCTTGATCGTCAGCCAAGCTTTCATTCTTATTAGTGTAGATTAGCTCTAATTGTTTCTATCTTGTTTTTTATCTCGGCTTGTTGTCACCATTAAAAGGGGGAGCTATTCACATAATGCTTGATACATAACAGACCTTTTCCTGACTCTGAAAGCTAAATGAGCACATTTGAAGGTGATCACTCTGCCGCTGTGGGTTTTTTCAGGAAGATGAGCATAGGCACTAATTATTTTAACTCAAGCAGTTAACAGCAGCGTGTCACATTCTTCAGGTCCCATATTCCGAGGTTCTGCACTGTAATATGCCAATAAAGAGATATACTATAAGCAGTGTTGTTCAAGCAGAGGTGGTAACTTAATTGGGCCCTCAAGCAAGAGCAGTCTGGCTTTTGCACGGCTGCTGAATGCAACACTGAGAGAAAGCCTGGCTGCCTCATTGTGTGATCCATTTCAACGAAGAGACTCAGACCCACCACACACACACACACACACACACACTGTTTCAGCCCAAGGGATGGAGCCGGGATGAGGCAGTCTTAGGAGCGAGAGGGAGGGGGTGCGGCACGTGATGGACTGCTCACGTGGTCTCTCCCCTCCCACCACAGTCCAAATTAAACCAACCCCTCTGTCCTGCTGTACCCTAATCTCATCCTCTTTATTGATGGCAGAGCAGAGGCCTTGACGGTCTTTGTGGCGTACACTACCCAGACTGCCCCAAAGCTGCCCTCCTCTCACCTCCACCCTCTTAAGTATCAAAGCCTGACAGCGTCAAATCTGCCTCATGAATGCCTCCATGCTTAATCTGCTATCTTGCGCAGGGCATCTACTAATCTACTAACGCTGGGACGTCCACGCCACTGCACCGTGGACTGCAGGACTCGCCCTGCTATCAGAGGGGCATCAGCCCAAATGCTATCAGTCCAGCAGAGTTGTAGCGATCAAAGAAACTCCTCATCCTACTGGAAGCCTCAAATCCACTAGCAGCTGTAGTGTGTAGGATGTAAACCCTGATGCATTGATCTACGGTTAGTACAAAAGACAACAAAGTGAGTTAAACGATTTCAAAAGGAATGACCCTCATGTTCATTCTTTCTCCTCCTTCATACTTGCTTTACTACCTAAGGGCAGCCGTGGCCGGGACTAGTGTGTGCTTCACCTCACTGTGTGTTCACTGTGTGCCGAGTGTGTTTCACTAATTGATTGGGATAAATGCAGAGACCAAATTTCCCTCACGGGATCAAAAGAGTATATATACTTATACTATCAGAGCCATTATACAGCATCCCACGTTATACAGCATTATCGCCTGAGCTGATAGTTTCTTCAAGCCAATGAGCACTGAATACGGGCGTTTTGTATGTAGCCTGGTATGGGGAGCTCAATCAGTCCATTTGTAACGGTGTTATTATGTGCTATGTCACATGAAGGATTGAAAAGAGTCAGTATGCCCCCTCCCTGTAATCCTTAATACGTATTACTTAATAGCCTACGTGTTTGAAAGCAGACTGAAAGCACCACTTGAAAGCGACCTTGCATCCTTTATTTCATGCACACCCTGGAGCCATTGAAGGGCTGTCACCCAATGACATGGATTGTTAAGCCATTTGTGCGATCGTGCTTGATAAATGCCACAAATACAATGTGATATAGTCGCAAGCACATTGCATATCTGAACAAAAACATGATCCCAACACACATATGCACACACCCACAAACAGCACAAATGGTGCAGTGGCATGTCCTTATCTCTATTGACAGAACAGTGGAGATCAGGGGTCTCCAGGTAGCCCGCAGGACGCCTATGAGGTGCCCATAGCGAACTAGTCACCTGCAGGTCACAATATAAAAACATTCTCCATTGTGAAGTTTTGAATAGATTTTTAATGGTAGACCAGAACCATTTTAAGAATGTATGTAGCCATACATCTGTAACATTAACTTGATATTGGTGATACTTTACAAATTGTAGCTGATTTAAATTTTAGCCTTTGGCTCCGAATCTGTTTCCCACTCAATCTTTAAACAAGAACGGAAGTGGAGTGCATACACACTGCTCGCACGCATAGACAGTAAAAGAAAAAAAAGCTTGCTCGTCTGGTGTAGCCAATGGAAGCATATCTTTGTGAAAGTTCTGTGGCCATTCTATGTTCGTCCCATATGGTACATGCATGATTGTCCAAGGACTGAAAAACAATTGCTTTAGCTCACAGGCCTTTTCTCCTCCCTACAGGTGTCGCAATAGCGCTGAAAATCTTGTGGCATGCATGCCATGCAATAGGACTGTGCATTACCTGGTGAAAAACAAAACCTTTATTTGTCAGATCATGGAGAGATTTTAGATGTGCAATAACTATAAAATGCGCCTTAACAAGTTAGCTTGTTAAGTTGATTACTGAATTTCTTAATGGTGGCTAATGCCAAAAATTGTAACCTAAATTAAATTGCACACAAAGATCGCTTTTTTTGTTTAAAAAAAAAAAGATTAGATTCCCCATGCAAACTTTGAAATGAACAAACTGAACAAAAATATTACAGAATTTACAGATTTGAATTCCAACTGACACACTGGATGCTATCAGGTGCATGCATGCCAAGATACCTACAAATTCCTCCATTTAGGTATATGCTTTCTCCAAAGGGTGAATGTTTGACTACTGTGATATTCATATGTTTAACAATAATGGAGGGTCAAAAATTTAAGAAGAAATTAAGACAGCAGCACAGTAAGGCAATGGCATTTTTAAATCATATAAAATCATTATCAGTGACAGCCGTGTTAGTTTCAGCATTGCTTCTTATTTTATGTTGCACTGTGATCTGAGATCACATTTACTAGCAGATGAATTATAAAGAAACAAAGCCATCACAGTCTCATGCATGCCCATTCATGGGGGCCATTTGTCAAAATAGCATGTGGTAATTATACCATTGTCAAAATGAAGGTGGTTATTATTCGATTAGTCTGTCTGTGTTTACAGGTGCGAGGCCCGCGGATTAGAAGTGATTTACTTGTACATTTGTTTGTGCTTCTTTATTTAAGAGAGATTAAGAGGGAGAAAACAGAGGGGAAAATCCGGCCTGGATTCCAGCAGTTGGAGGACGATGCTGCGAGCGGCTCTTGGAAAAACACATTTTTCTCTCCGTCTTCTTTTCCTTCAGTGCACGTCACTTTTTCTTCTCCAACACAATGGCAGTAAACAGTGCTGTGTGAAAGCTCCTAACAGGATTATTAACAGGATTAATAATGCACAGGGGCTATCGCAGGAGGGAAGGATTAATCGTGTCGCTTTGAAGTCAACGTGAGAAGGGAGGGAGGGGGGAAAATGGCACTTAACGTATTTGATGCCTCCTTTGCTTTTATCCCTGACACATTCGCGTTTTGTCTCTCGACCAACAACACCTGCAATCCAAATGCAGAGAAAAAAAGGAAAGTGAGGGAGATAAAATATCTCGTTTGAACCCTCACCCTCATCTCTTGCTGCTGAGCTGACTAAAACAACAGAGCTTTTTTGTCTTTAGTTTACCTTGTAATTGTGAGGTACTGGTGATTGGCGACTCTATGCATATCTATTCATTCACCATTTCGATCCGTGCCTCACTGCCAATGGCATGAAAAGAAATCGGCATGGTGCGTACGCTAAAAGCTTTGTCATGCGCACCTGAAGCTTCAAGTATTTTAAAAGCAATCTGTTCCCTTCCAAATTGCTACATTTATACTCACCTTTTATGTTTCAGTGTGGTGTAGGCAGGAGAGCCAAAAGAGAAAGTTGGAGGGAAAAAAACTCCAAATTCCTCTGTTAAATGCAAGCCTTTTCCAGCATCCCTGGAACACTAATTAAATTATGATTTGTACAAAGAACGTTCTCATTAGCTTGATGTGGGAACCTTAATCAGTGTGGAGGTGGATAAGGAACAGCATCTGAGCACTCTGCTTGTGTAATTACAATCCACTGCGAAAATCGCTGGCCTTGTGACGGCACCTTTTTCCCACACAAAAGGCCGAGAAAATAAATGGAGGGAAAGGGAGGGCAGGGAGAAGGGAGGTATGCCATCAAGGTCGTGGCTAATTCGGCAGAGGAGATTAAGCAACGCTGACTCCATGGTCGTCCGAATGGAGGTGTCACGTCAGAACCAACATCTCAATGTCAATGGCACAGCCTCCGCAGCGAAGTGGAAGAAGTGTCGCCTCAGCCCACAACTGTGCAGCCTACTGCTGGGGGATCCAGATGAGAAATCCCGGGTCAGGTGCGGGCCACAGCGATGATAGGCTTAAGTTGGGGTGCACAGCTGGGCCATTTGGGGGGTAAAAAATGTATGAGTGCCACCCAGGAGGAGCGGTTGGGCCCCCAGGATGGATCTCAGGTGATGCTAGTAGAATTATGGGAGTGTTGAGTGAAAAATGTGCTGAGATTTGAGTTTATGATTTTGTTTAGATCAGCAGAGGAGGGGAGAGAGCGGCATCTGCAAGGGAGGCACACAGTGATATTCAGTAGGGGGTTGTGTGTGTGTGTGTGTGTGTGTGTGTGTGTGTGTGTGTGTGTGTGTGTGTGTGTAGGAGGATTAGTCCTAACTTCAAGCCAAGACCATGTTTTCAAAAACTCTAAACAGCCAGCAGATGCACAGGGGCAACCAATGGGGCTGTACCAACCAAGAAATAAACCACAAATAAACAAACACTGATGCAAACATATACACAAACAAACAGTAACCATATCAACATCTCAGATCTTCACCAGTAGTCAAAACAGAGAGGAAAAGGTCAACACGTGCTTACACCCTTACACACACAAGCACTTCCACGTGCTTACACCCTTACACACACAAGCACTTCCACACACACACACACACAAAAACAAACACACACACACATTTCTGCAGTTGCATGATATTACATGTAGATTGCATTAGACTTTGTTTTAAAGTCACACTCTCGCCTCAGCACAAATCACGCTCGCTTTCGAACATCCACTCTGCGGTGGCCAGGCATAGCCCAGCTTCCTTGTACAATGCAGACTACATTTGTCTGAATTATTCATTTATGAGGCACGAGGCAGGTTAGATTAAGCACCTGTTTCCAAGACCCCAGTTGGCCTGCTAATTCATGCTTGGTTTGACCCTTAACAAGCCCCCTGTTTAGTGGGAAACATTCTCCACCCCTCCCTCCATCCTTCTTTCCCTCCACCCACCCCTCCCTCCATCCCTCCACCCACCCCAACCTGGATGGAGCAGCTCAGGATACCGTCTACGGCATGTCCGCCTGCCTCAGTGTGAGCCGCTGGCCACCTGCACCCCCCCCCCCTCCACCCCTCCGTCCCCCTTCACTCAGATGCCGCCAGCTAATCCTCTTGTTGGGGCACTATAGAAAGCAGGTAAGTGGCTGGCAGAGGGTTAGATTTCCTCTGCGCCGCTGTTTGCAGACAGCAAGTGGCCGGAGAGAGAGAGGGAGAGAGGGAGGGAGTGAGTGAAGGAGGGGTGGAGGGAGGGAGAGGTGGCAAAGGCACTTCAGGACGCCAGGAGCCGCTGCAAATAGAGCTTCCCCCTGTGAGCTGTGCATGTCGCCGTCTGACCGGCTGAAGCTGGCAGTGGCCGAATGGCACACCTCAGAGAGATGGACGTGGGCCGCATTCGCTCTGCCACCGCCACTGTCCTGCATGGAAGAGGATTTGCGCCTTGTGGATTACACGCCGTCTCCTTTGAAAGCTCATGTTCTGTTCATGTCAACAGAATCAGACTCAGTCTTTGCCTCCGCACATTTGTATGCACGAGCCAAAACAGCTAGAGCTGGGTAAACGCAGACAATATATTAACCTCCACTATTTCCGAGTTAGTGGCCTTACACCATCCTATATGATCATTGTTCTAAAATCAGCTTTTAATGTTATGAGAAATGTCTTTACAAACCTTGTTGCGGCTTGCACACTGTTTAAACTTTCATTTCGTTTTCAGACTCGAGCACCGAGAGCAAGATCTCCACTAGTGCAGAAAATGGAAAATAACAGGATACATTTCTGCCGTCCTTACTTTTGTTTATCTCCGAGATGCAACCTTTGCTCAGAGAGCACCTTGTTTTTCTGCAGTCTCCGGAGTGAGACCAAGGCCAAATTGAGAAAGCTCAGTGCTGCGTCTTCACCTTCTATTCTGCAGACGAATAAACCTGAAATGGCAAGCATTCTGCGTGAACAGAAAAAAATACTATGCAGCCAGATAACAATATGGAAGGCAGCTCTGCTAAGGGATCTCACCACCCCCCCCCCCCCCCCCCCCCCCGGTTCAAACCCCTTCCACCAGCCATACTTCGCCAAACGAGCCCTGGATAAGCTCCTTTTTCTCCTGCTTGGATAAGAGCCAGCGGAGGAATCAAGACTGAACCTGACATTCCCAGGATTGGAGGGAAAAGCTGCCGAGGAGGAGAAGCCACTGGGGAGGACGCACACGAGTCACAATGCATAAACGCAAACAGGGCCAGAGGACACTGGTGCATGGATGGGGATGGGGAGCCCCGGCCAGCTGACAACACAGCCAACACCCGAGGCACAGACCCACAAGCGCTCAGTGGCCCAAGACCAGAGGGAGGTGAAGAGAGAAAGAGAGAGAGAGAGAGAGAGAGAGAGGAGAGAGAGAGAGGAGAGAGAGGAGAGAGAGAGAGTGAGAGAGAGAGAAGAGAGAGAGAGAGAGAGAGAGAGAGAAGAGAGAGAAGAAGCAAGAATGGTGTCACTGCACAATGCAAGACAAAACCATAGGGACAGCAGAGTACACAGGCAGCTTCCAATTCAAATCCAAGCAAGCTAAAAAAAAAATTCCATTTACATCCACTTACAGCGACAAAGCCAGTGGGAGGCAGGAACCAAAGTCACTCACTATTCAAGATGGCAGGGTACAAGAAGCGCTGTCACCAGCTATACCCAATCACATGCTGCCACAGAGGACAGTGTAGGCCCAGAGGTGGCACATATGGAGCTAAAACAACTCATACAGACACCCACATGAATACAAACAACCAAAATAGCCACTCTTACCAAAGCTTTGTCTTGGCTATTAGGGAAATAATGGCATTCACACGTCACAGACTTGTGCCATGACGGAGTTAAGCTTTTAGGAAAATATTTTTCTTGACTCATGTATAATACTCTCGCAGGAGACTTTGTTTTTAATTTAGTCATAATTAGTTCTATGCAGGATGTCAGCTTTATATTTCTCCACCAGTTGTTTTGCAAGGGTATTTTAACCTGACAGAAAATTAATCTTCTAGCACATTTTTACTGGGATATTATAAGCATATTACAGTTTTTCTCAGTCGCTTTGGTGATTTTCTCAGATCAGACTGAAAATTCTCATAACTATTAGTTCAACCTCCACAACATTTAGTAATTTGTGCACATCATAGTAGCAATTTCTCCTTCCTCTGAACAAATTGCAAATGCTTTTGAACATGTATCAGTTCCTTTGTCATGTCAGTCAAAATGAACTATACTTATGGATGCAATGATCTTTCATTCTTGATGGGATGTTTAATTATTTAAAAAAGGATGGTCCCTACATTCTGCTTGGTTTTAATGACATTGATTTTATGTTTTCTCTTATGTGCATATTGACAACATACTGTATCTCCGAGCTTGTTTCTGTCTAATCAAATATTTGGCATAAACATAAAACATAAAAAATGCATTATGTACAGTATCTGCACATCAAAGATTGCAATTATTACTATTACTACGACCAAAGACAGATAGACAGACAGACAGACAGACAACAGATAGATAGATAGATAGATAGATAGATAGATAGATAGATAGATAGATACTTTATTGATCCCCAAGGGGAAACACTCAGTGGCTTGATTCTACAGGAATGGAGGCAGATCCAAGGCAAAGGAGTATGCGTGAGGGGGCATTCTGACTTTCGATTCTCCTTTTTGATGTACTGTAGCAACACCTCACCTGTTTTCAGCTACTGGATGGAAGAAGTAGCGGCTTCATTATCATTTCTTAGCGCGGCTCATGTTTTAACCAATGACTTCAGCATGGCCTTTCCTTCAACTCTGACTTCACACACAGGCACTCACGCAGCCCTCCAAGTAAAAAGTGAAAAAATAAAAGTCACGGTGACTGACCCCCTACTGAACGTCATCATAGCCCCGGGATCATAACTTCAGTCCTCAGTGTTTTGGTTAACCCAGCTTTAATCCCTGACATTCCCTTTGAAAGCTGACGGGACATAGGAGGCACTTGAGCGTTTAGTTGCCTTTGAAATGCAGGAGGATGAGAAGGAGCCTCCGGGAGGTGACAACGTTTTTCCGTCTGATGGCGGCGCGGACAACGACGCACAGGAGGGAGGCGAGGAACGGCTCTCTGGGAAGCGGCTGGCATCCCTACATGTGTGCAAGACACTGTAGCACACAAACTCTGCCAGCAGGACACACACACACACACAAATACACACACGCACACACGCCCACTGAAATCAACTAATTGCGCGGCACGAAACAGGGCCGGCGACATTAGCGCGCTTCGCCCTGCAACCATTCGTGGCGGTGCTGAAATCCTGCATGCGAGCTGTGTAATTACTTTTACTGCGGGGGACAGAGAGCTGCTCTGATTCGGAGCCCACGGGGAGGCAGAGGGGGGGATTGGCGTTATGGGAGCGTGCCGGGCTCAAGATGAGCACATAGCACATGCTTACCCTCATCTTCAGTAGGAGGAAGTGTGGGGAGATGAGCAGGAGTGTGTGTGTGGGCGGGGTGGGTGGTTGTGTGTGTGTGTGTGTGTGTGTGTGTGTATGTGTGTGTGTGTGAGAGAGAGAGTGTTTGTGTGAGGGCTGGTTGTTTGTATTTTTTTTATATTTGTGTGAGACTAAAAGTGTGCATAGAAGATGTGTGGGGAAGAGTGTGTGTTTGTAAGAGAGGGTGAAAAGTACATGGGTGTACAGATGTGAGGGTGTTTAAATGCGATAAGTGTGTAAGAAGAACGTGATGATTATAAGTCTGTGTGTGTGTGTGTGTGTGTGTGTGTGTGTGTGTGTGTGTGTGTGTGTGTGTGTGTGTATGAGGGTATGACCATGTGATGGTGGGTTGTTTGCGTGTGTCTAAGCGTGTGAACACAAGCATGCAGGGACACAAGGGTGATGGAAACTGCCTGATGGAAGAGGAGCAGAAATAAGCTCCATGAAAGCGGAGCAAGGGGGGCTGGCAACACAGGCTTTATTTGGGATTAATCCCAAAGACTTCTAGATCACAAGAGGCAGGCGAGCAGCCCCCACCCTCCCCCTTCTCTCCCCTCCCCATGCGCTCCACACCTCCCTTTGACCGCACTAAAAGCACAGATTATCTTTGCGACATTTGGGTAGCATTTCCTTAAATACGCTGCAAATCCAGCTTAGCAGCCAGTGAAATTTATCAGCCATGCTGGTCCACACTCCTACAACCCCGGGAGAGAGTAGAGAGTGCCTTTGAGAAAAAGAGAGAGACCGTGAGTGAGTGAGTGAGTGAGTGAGTGAGTGAGTGAGTGAGTGAATGAGTGAGTGAGTGAGTGAAAGAGAGTATAAGAATGTGAGATTGTGTAACAGAGGAACAGAGACAGCTATAGAACGGTTGGGTCACGTGACAATGCATCAAGGCCACGAGCGGCTTCCTGCTGAAGCACGGTTGCAAATCTCTGACATCATCAGCCTTCTCGGGAACCAGCCATTGACAGCTCTTTAGAGCAATTTCACTACATCTCTCTGTTATTTTCTGTCAGATTCTCCCCTGCATTATTTACCAGTCCTCCTCCCATTCTCCTTTCTACAGCCCATCTCTCTCTCTCTCTCTCTCTCTCTCTCTCTTTCTCTCTCTCTCACTCACTTACTGACATTCTTTACTTTCATCATTTGGCCTATTCTTGACAAACCTCACATATTTACACCGTCACCTCCACCCATTTCTCCCTGCTCCGTCTGTCAAAGAAGCTGCAAAACGCAGGCATGCGAGCACAACAAAAGCACAACAACACAAACCCAGTGAGAAAGCTCGGTCCAAGGACATAAACAGAACTCCCCTGGTGCTCTAAAGACCTAAACAACAGCAGAGTAACGGGAAATAAGTGATTAGAGTAGGGGGAGAAAGAGAGAGAGAGGGAGGGGGGGGGGTGAGAGTGAGAGAAAATGAGGAGACGCTCAGCTGCCCCCCAGCAGCAATACAAAGGTTTGTTTTGTTTCATATCTGTGATTTTTCTCCACCTCTAACTCCAATTCAGACAGGGTCTCCTCTGGGGGCAGAGTTGGGGGAAATGCAGCCAGGCAGGAGCGAGGGAGGCAAAGAGGAAATGAGGGAGGAGGAGAGGGGAGGGGGGGGGGCGTGCTTTCCTTCCCGCGGCTCCACAGCAATCGACCCATATAACAGGGAATGAAAGCCATTGTTCAGAGAGCCGGCCGCTAATTTCCCCATTAGTCTCAATAAGAGGCTGCCCAGGGGCTGCACAGTGGTGGCGTTATTGGTGGCCATGATTGCCGGGGCGTGATGTCAGATGTTTGAGAAGGGGGGGTAGGGGTGTGGGGGGTGTGGGTGGTGGTGGAGGGACCCGGGCGAGCAGAACGACGGGAGCGCAGCGACAAACCCAAAACACGAGCGCGCCACTCGGGCGCGCTCCGCAGCCTCGGGGAGGAGCTGGTCCGCACTGGTCCTCCCTGATGGAGACTTATGAGTTAGTGAGACTGACACGCGCTCCCTCCTCTGCCTCCCCTCCACTCTCAAATCCCATTAAGCATGCGGGGAGTATCATGCAGCTGCGATTGCTGCTGCCGTGTCTGCCGCCGGAGCTACTGACCGCCACCGCTCCAGTCATGTCCAGCCCAGCCCTCAGCACACAGGTCTCTGACCTCCTCCTCCATCTGCTGGTTTTTCAGCCTTAGCCACCAACCATTGCAATGCCCTAAAGCCGATCGGCGTCAGGGGAAATTTTGCCGTGTTGTTTGTATTACGAGCTCTCTCCCTCCCTCCTGCCCTCCCTCCTCTTACACACGCTACCTACAGAATTGGATGAGGGCTCAGAGATTAGCTGGCTCCCGGGAGCAGGAGCAGGAGCTGTGTGCTTGTGTGTTATAGCTTTCCAGAGTCATCACGCCATCCTGTTGTGTTTTTTTTTTTGTTGTGTTTTTTTTTTTTTTGCTGCTTTTTGATGCAGAGGAGAATACGTGAAAGAGGGAGGCAGCCGAAGAGGTACCATGGTACTTGGAAGGAGTGAGGGAGTGAGTAAGTGAGGGAGGGAGGGAGAGAGAGATGTAGTATGGGTGAGGGAGGAGAATACTTAGGTCAGAGGCACTGCAAGACACAGACACTTCCTGGGACTTCAATGACACGAGCAAATCTATTTTCTCGGAAAGACATTGTGTCATCATGCCCGTTAAAAAAAAGGAAACGACTCAACACGCCGGAACAACATTTTCATTAAGGCCTGCACATATGAAAATGTCGCGGCAAAGAAGTCGCCTCAGCTGCACTGTGTAATCCCGCCATCTGACATCCCAATCACGTTGGCCGCTCCCCTCATCAAACCCAGAGCATTGTGTTCCTCAGCATGTTGCACGGAGCAGAGCAGGGTCCAATCCTCAAACACTCAATCATGTTTTATTCATTTCTAATTTCGCTCTTACGCTACTCTCTCCATCTCTCTCGCTGTGTGTGTCTGTGTGTGAGCAGTGGAGGTATCCACGTGGTACTCCTCTGCCACATCACAATCCTACTCGTGTAATTAATGGATCCTCCTCTGTGTGAGTGTTCTGCCTTCACCGTCAACATGCCAGTAATTATGACAACAAGTTGTGGCTTCTTACATTTCCATCCATTAGGATGTGTGTGTGTGTGCGCATGTGCATGCCTGAATATATACTCTGTGTGTGTGTGCGTGTGTGCGTGTGTGTGTGCGTGCGTGCATGTGTAGGTGTGTGCATGTGCCTAAAACTCATAGCTTTGGCACGAGGGCAGACGTCCACAGAACCCATTAGCTCTTTGATGTGTGAAATTAGATGTAATGAGGCAATTGTACCATTTCCTTACAGGAGCACTCTCTCCCCTCTGTACAAGCTTCAAAGAGATATTACAAATACAAATGCTTAAGAATGCCACCTTCATGAAGGGAGGAAGTCCACATGCCATATGAGCTTGCTAATGATCTGGTGAACATTTCTGTGGCACCCAGCTGTGCTTTATGGATATGGCAGATCTATGAACATAAATGAATATCCAGAACTAATCATTCATATCTGTAGTTTTTGTGGTCCCTGATGCTACATAGGATGTTCTGATATATTGATGATGTGTGTAATACAAGGATCTTAGTGTATACAGAAGTTTTATGATGTTGTAATTTGTAAAAGATAATTACATTTAACTTGGGTTTATTTCAGAAGATCACTCCAAATATTGGCATCTATGTCTAAACTCTAATTTAATTGTTTTTTCTCCTCAATTTACTCAATATCCTCATTGTTATCTGTCAATATCCTTTTGTTGACATCTCAGAATGGATCAATTGAATTAGTTGCAAAGGGAAAAAAACATAATATCACTTCATCCTGATATTCAAAGTTTCTAAAACATGCATCCATTTTCACTTTCATTATATTTTTAGGCAAAATGATTTGCTTTCAATAGTGCAGTTTGTTTAACATAAGATACTCCCACAGGTCATTTTTCTCTCTAGCAATTTTGGCATGGGGTCACTGCATGGGTTAAAATCCTTGCTATTTTGTATCTTACGGCTCAGCGGTCAACACATATCAGCAGACCTCTTGATGCTCAGGCACGCAGAAAAAAAATGTGCATGGAAATGTGAAGGTGCAATATACATGTGATCTACATTCATCATGTGATCCTCTTGAACCTTTCTGAGTGAAAGAAGATGCTTAGCTTGCATACTATGGATGAATTCTCCTGTGTAGGAGGGTGGCTGAAGGATGGGCTATAGACAGCGTGCTCCTCATCATAACACAGAGCAGCCTGACTTCAAGGGCAATTCCACTCGTGACGCATTGATCACACAGGAGCTGCCGTGAAACGATTGGGTCTCAGCGCAAAACAGCAATCTTGACAAGAAAGCTACAGTAAGTACTAATAAGACAGTACATGAGGTAACGCATAGCCCAGGAGAGGCTACGAGGGCTAAAGAGTGGTGTGTGTGTGTGTGTGTGTGTGTGTGTGTGTGTGAGAGAGAGAGAGTGTGTGTATGTGTGTGTGTGTGTGTGTGTGTGTGTGTGTGTGTGTGTGTGTGTGTGTGTGTGTGTGTGTGTGTGTGTGTGTGTGTGCGCGTGTGTGTGCGTGTGTGTGCGTGTGTGAGCGTGTGTGAGAGAGTGTACTGCAGTGCTGAGCTGTGCTATGCAGCGCGAGGCTGTTGATAAGGGTTTGATGCAGACCCCACTCCCCTGCTGAGGAGTGGGCTGAGAGGCCAAAGTCTCACGGCGATGCGCTCGCAGCACTGGGCTTGTTTGTGCTCCGTAGGCAGGAGCGCAGCCACTGATTGGAGCAGGGAGTGAAGGAGGACTGGAGAGCCCTCTTACAGCGCACTGCTGATGCTCTCCAGCAAACAGACAGGTATGAAGGAGTCCTTGATGCTCACCTGCACGCACTCACACACACACACACTCACACTCACACACACACTCACACACAGACCGGGAGTAGAAAACACTGTACAAAAACAAACTGACCCTTACTGCAGCACCTACAGTATTCTACACTTTAGTAGCCCCAAAGTCCACATAACATGGTCGGATAGCCCAGAGTTTCAGACCAATCTGAGGCCAGTTAGTGAGCCGGCCGAGCAGGAGGCCCTCCCGTGACCGAGCCTGGCACCCGCGGAGTTGGCCTGGCTCTTGCCGCTGGCTGTGAATGAGGCTCGGAGGCGATCGAACACCCACACAAAAAACGCATTGTCCAGTGGCTCTTAAATAATGGATCACAGATCCCAGCTGGGCTAAAGAGAGGTCAGGAGAGGTCAGGAGATGGCACTAAAGAAGCGAGCCGGTTAGCATCACAGTGGAGGAACAGGCCAGGACAGCAGGCAGCACTCATGAGGCAGGGAAGAGGAAGAGAGAGAGAGAGATAGAGAGAGGGAGGGAGAAGGAAAGAAATCGGAAATAGAGCAAGAATGGAAGTATATAGAACAGGGGAGAAGGAGACTGAGAGAGAAAGTGAAAGAGGGAGAGAGAGAGAGAGAGAGAGAGAGAGAAGCCCCTGAGCCATGCACACTGTAAGATCAGCGTGCTGGTCGAGCAGTGGTCGCCACGGATTAGATATCAGCTTCATAATGGGAAATAGTTAGGCTGCTATCTCAGCCCTGGGGTTAAAAAGAAGGCCGTCCATGTTCATCACCGTGAAAAGAAAGTGATGCAAAGCTTACGGCAGCCGCAACTGTCGGCTCCCACGGAGTCTAGCAGCGTGCAGTGGGAGCCAGTGGCGGAGAGGAAAAAAACAAGCGTGGCTTCATCTCCAGGATCAGTTCTGAAGGCTGCTACCTACGGAGCGGTCCACTGTCCTTTTGTTGGATGCCGTCTTAGTCATGACAGTCCTAAACAACACACTAGCAAAAATCAAACAGCTGGAGGGATGTCTCTCCCTCTGTCTCTCTCTCACCATGTTTTTTTTCTGTTATCCAATCACTCCTTCAGCCCCTTCCACTCCCCCTGCACACCCCCCCCCACACGCCTCTCCATCTTCCTGCGCTGTGCTTGCCTCCGTCTTCGGCGACTTGTCGGAGCAGGCATGCTCGAAGCAATCACACAATCAACCACGTCCTCCTCACTTCCGGAGACTCAACCTACACCCCCTCCAGCATCTCACCTCTGGCCCGCCTCGGTCGAAATGGAGGCGGGGGATCGATTGGGTCCCTCACCCAGCTGTTCGCACCATCATATTGGCCCGACAGACACAGCGTGGGCCCAATCAATGGCGCACATTAGAGGAAATCGGCGCTCGGTGTGAAGGTGAGGTGTTCCGCTCACGGGGTACATAGGGAGGGGGGTGGGGGGGGGGGGGGGGACTGCTGTCACTAAGTTACAGCGCAGCAGGCCTGAGATTGAGTCTGATACTGAGGCCCGGCTGACGCAGTCCTTCTCCCAGCAGCGACTCTGGAGATGGAGAGGGGAGGGACTAGTTGAGACTGGCGCCCTGGGCACCCAGTGCTATGACAGCCAGAATGTTCCAGCTTGAGGGCGAAGCAAAGCCAGTGTCTGGGGCTGCCAACATCCGCTCCTGTCATTAGTGATTTGACAGAGCAGTCTGTCATTATTACAGCACTCAATAAAGCAAGTGACGGATGCATCCATCTCCCTTTCCCAGACGTGCTCCGGTGACAGCAGCACGACTACACTTCCACTTTAATAGCGAGAGTCTACTTCTCTATATCAGGGCACTGTGAAGATGTCCACCATAAAACCACCTGTCTCGAATTCTCCTGCTCTCTCTCTTCCTCTCTCTCTCTCCTCTCTCTCTCTCTCTCTCTCTCTCTCTCTCTCTCTCTCTCTCTCTCCTGTCTCTCGTTCATGGCGCAGTGTGCACCAGGGACTGGCACGGTGAGGGAGAGGGGGGGGCGGATTATAAATGTGCGGAAATCGACACCCGCTCTGCCAGCATCTCCCCGGAGATGGAGCAGAGAGACGCCAGGAGGACACGGCGTGCCATCTCCCTCTACAGAGGCACGTCCCTGCAATGAAGCATGCTGTATACATATCTACACACACACACATTCACATACCCACTCACACACACACACACAAACACATACAAGCAGACTTACAACTTTTTCGACAAAAGCACACATACACACACACACACACACACACACACACACACACACACACACACAGTGGCAGTTACACAGTCTCTGCAAACTCATGTAAAGGCTTTGGTTACTGTTGACTTGTTGTGTGGCTGCCTGGAGATTGGAATCCAGTGCGGAACAGTCAGAGGTAATAACTCAGAGGCAATGAGGCGGCCGGCCACTCGGCCGGCGCGTGTCCACTCCTCCTCGGGCCGATGAGAACAGACAGACTGTAAATGGAGGCCATCGCACTCAGCAAAGAGGCTTGGACAGAAAAGGGCAGAGGATGGGGAGGAGAGTTTACTGGGCTGTTAAGAAGCAGAGCCGTACCCTGCAGCTGTGTTTGTGCAAGTGTGTGTGTGTGAGAGAGAGAGCGGGAGAGAGAGAGAGAGAGAGAGAGAGAGAGAGATGAGGCAGAAAGGGTGGTAATGGAGGGCTGAGCGGGAGAGAAAGAGATACAGAGAAGAGAACAGAGGGCAATCGTATGTGCTTGGATGCTTTTGTTAGTTGCTAGTTGTGTGGCATAATGTGTGAGACTGCTTTCTGTGTGATTGTATATAGGACGGTGTGTGTGTGTGTGTGTGTGTGTCTGTATAGATATGTTCTGGGCACACAGGACATGTCTTCAGATGCAACCCTAATCATATAAAAGTGATGTCTGCACAAGCCCAGCAAAGCAGGGCTGTTACTTGTTAAAGAATAGTATTGATACAGGCAAGGGAGTTAAAGGAGCGAGCAAGAGAGCAAGGGAGAAAGGAGAGAGAGGCTGAAAATGAGAGAAAGAGAGAGAGAGAGAGAGCGTGTGAAAAGTCCCTATACTCAGGACTGGGCATGCTTTTCCTCCCTCACACATTGTTAGCTTCTCTCCTCACACCCAATTAGTGGGCCTCAGCTGCCCAGGAAAACGTTGGTTAGTCATGTGTCAGAGGATGTGCATCGCACATCGTCCCATGTCACCCACGGAGTGCTGAAAAACTCACTTCTGGTGCACTCCCACTGTCTCCCTCCATCTCTTTTGAGCCTCTGCAGATTGCTTATTGTTTTGAGGATTTCCTAGGCGATGATTGTGCGGTTTGATAGAGTGCTAACCGGATGTCCTAGTTTTCCTGAGCAGAGAGGGAGAGGGGCAAAAAGAGAACTGAGCAGAGAAGATATGTGTGTGCATGTGTGTGTGCGTGTGTATGTGTGTGTGTGTGTGTGTGTGTGTGTGTGTGTGTTTATGTTCTTATCACACATACTGTTATGATTCAGTGTCATTGTGAAAAAAATGTCCTCCATCTTGTTTTTTAAAAGATAAAAACAGGATGTTTCGGTAGAAAACACCTTCTTTCTTTAATTCATCCAAATGTTTAAAAAAAAAGGACAACACACAATAACTTGCACATCAATCTGTCACACCGTACACATAAACATCCTGGACCTTTTATAAGGCACCAGAGTGGGTGTGGCCCAATTAACCCATTACCCCACCTGCAGACTATTAACAGTTAATAGTCTGACAGGCCATGTGCAAAAGCGCATTCAACTAAAACAGTGTCCTAAAATAGGGAAGATTGCATTCAGAATCTTCACAGTCATTTTCATGTTTTCTGTATTTCTATACTCCTATACGTGCTTTGGCATCACTGTTTCTATTTGAATGGTCACGCCAATGAAGAGAGAGAGAGAGAGAGAGAGAGAGAGGGAGAGATTAAAAGGAAGGAAGGAAGAAAAGGAGAGCCGGCGTGGATCTTCGCTTGGGATTGCGTGCCGTGGTGCCACGCTGACCTGCAGCAGTATGGACGGGAGGCACACCGGCAGCGCCACACAGCCAATTATGCCCCTTCCGCCTGGGCAAAGCCCAGCGCCACGACCCTTCATCCTCCCTTCCTGTCCCGGCTCTCAGGGCTCAGCAGTAATGGACATTAATAATGCAGTCTTTCTGCCTGATTAGCGCATGCTTTCTCTCTCGCTCTCTCTCTCTCCCTCTCTTTTTTTATCGCTCTTTCCCTCTCTCTTTCTCTCTTCATGTCTTGCTTTGTCTCTCGCTTTTCCCCAGCTCACATTCAGCCCTTTCTTCCAGCTCGCTCTATTCTTGAAGTTCTCTCCGAGTCTGTTGCAAGTCTGTTGACTTGGGAACTGCAAACACATGCTAAAGGATTTGTCTGGCCACAGGCGATGGCTTGTGTGCGAGTGTTTCCTGTGAGCTGTTTATATGTGGTAGCCACAAATCCATCACTCTGCTTTCTGTGTGTGGTTGTGTATTTGTGTGGATGTGTGTGTGTGTGTGTGTGTGTACAGATGTCTGTGTGAGAGGAAAGCACACTGCTACTGTATTATTTAAACAAAATGAATGAATGAATAAATGAATGATGTATGTAAAAGTCATTGTTTACCAGACCTGCAACAAGACAGAGTTACACTCTCTCTCTCCCTCTCTCCCCAACCACCTCTCTCTCTCTCTTTTCTTTTTCTCTCTCTCTCCCTCTCCCACTACTCAGCTCATCTGATCATCATCCACACCTCGCCCTCTCACCGGGGGAGAGAGTTAGCGTGGCTGAGCCGAGTAACAAAGGCCCAGGAGTCTGGAGTTGCTCTGGCTGATAACATCCCATCCAGAGTCATCACTTCCAACTAACACCATCACTCTCAACTCTAGGTCCACACACACACACACACACACACACACAAGGCTACCATAACAGACAAGCCCTCACATCAGGACTGCCGGGGGGACATATCACAGGGCACTTTCTCTGGCTCAACTTCTTTTTGCACAGCAGGCCAAAGCACAGACACAGTCTGAAAGGCTGATTGTGCCTTCAGAAGCCGGGGGGGGGGGGCTGCATGTGTCAGTGTGTGGAATTTCAGGTGTTCCCGGGTAAACGTGGATGAGGGTGTGTGACACCATGGCTGATGTGGCTGCCCTGGAGTCTTACCCAAATCAAAAGGTGAAGGGGCCCCTTGAAAGGCACTACTGAGCCCCCTGTAAATCAGGTGTCATGGTGAATGCTTCCCCCATCTCTTCTCATCAAAGCCTGTTTCTCTCCTGCACACGCTTTCATACAGTACAAGAGACCTGATTTTGAGTACATGGAATTTCTTGGGGTTGTGGATTAGTCACATCTATTGACCCTGTTTGATTCAGGGAACTCAACTCATGCAATGCAAACTCATAGCCCACAGTACAGGTTACCATAAACCGCAGTCAAATTCTCAAATGTAGTTAAAAGTACTGTTTTTTTTGTTTTGTTGTTTTTTTACCTTCATAACCTTGGTGGATTTTCTGTTAGTATTAGATTCTGCCTTATAGTAGAAAAAAGGGTTCAGCTTTGTGCAGAGTGTGTGATGCAAAAGATGCTAAATGTTCATACCATTACATCTCTATAGGCTGTGAAATGACTTGTGAGCTAGCAAATGGTCTTTGCCATGAGCCAGTAGACTTAGAATAACCATATAGCCCTCCACAGTCTCACTGTTAAATGTGCTTTACTTCACAATAACTCTTGCCTAGTGACTGACCTTCATTAGTGTGGCAAAGTTGGGAAAGTTAAATTTGACATCCCACTTTAACCGTCTACGTCTGAGGCAGTAGAGAAAGATGGTATATCTATGCGTTTAAGCAGCATCCATCACCTAACAATGAGCCCTCGCTTGGCAATATCTGACAACATGTTTGACGGAAGTCCCCCTACACTACCAACCTGTCGCCCCAAGCCAGCTGAGCAGCCAAGGCAGGTGTCAGGTGTGGAGAGCTGGCATAGTGGAGGGAGAAAAGGCCTCCAGAAAGATCTCCCCATGAAAGAATGGGCGAGAATCAATTCAGAAAGATCATTAGGGGAGACATTGAAGTGAAAATGGTGCAGGACGTACCAAATGAGCAAAAGCAGGATAGCTGGGTGATAACGATAAGAGAGGGAGAGAGAGATGGGGAGGGAGAGAGAGGAGAGAGAGGGGGAAGAAGGGATAGAAAGGGGGAGAGAGAGATTGTGTGTGTGTGTGTGTGTGTGTGTGTGTGTGTGTGTGTGTGTGTGTGTGTGTGTGCATTTATGGGAG
Organism: Alosa sapidissima; assembly: GCF_018492685.1. Classification (NCBI taxonomy): domain Eukaryota; kingdom Metazoa; phylum Chordata; class Actinopteri; order Clupeiformes; family Clupeidae; genus Alosa; species Alosa sapidissima. The sequence continues at coordinate 30,084,232 of NC_055970.1, forward strand.
ACATCGCTTCTCCTTAATTTGACATCACACAGAATCCCCTGCTGATTAACATCCAATTTTAACAAAGATGGCTAAATAGCCCAAAAGTATGAGAAAATGAAGTCGGCTAACTCCCTTTAACAGTATTTTTAACAGCATTAATGCAAAATAATTGAAGAGGAAACAACCGCAGCATGTAAAATGGAACAGATGGGAGGCTGAGGGAGCGGGGGCGTCTGGTTCAGCCACCTCAGTAGCAGTCTCTCGCCCGAGGCACATCCTGAGCTAAATTATCGGCAGCAGCCAATCGATGACCTCCATTCATGAAAGTCATTGCTGAAGCCCGATATTCTATAGTGCTGCCAAGGAAGCTTTGATTCACCTGAGAGACACGGCATAGAGATGAGCCGTTCTAATGAAGTGCTGCAATAAGGCAAGCTGAACAAGATATGAGTGGTGCTCCATGATTCACAGTCAGAGGAAACAATTCTTCATTAATGCTAACCTCTGGGTCAGCAAGCAGCAGGTCACCAGATTGACACCAGCAACATTATGCTAATATGCCATTACAAGCATCAGGAGGTGTGACTCATGTAATACCCATGCTCACTATACAGCAGTGGTTCTTAAGTGGTCTGGCTTTGGGACCCACAATTTCCCATGTTCATAAAGTCGCGACCCATATATATATTTTTAGCGTTCAAGCCAATGAATATGGTGAGCTACATGGTAAGACAAGCGAAGTGCCTGTAGGCCTACTTGTTTGGAACATGCAGATGTTTGGCATTAGCCTACATTTGTGAAGTCTTCAACTCTTGATGTCACCTTTCAAAGTACTCGACAGGTTTGACTTTGACAGGGGTGTCTTGTTTCCATGTGGCATTTTAGTTTTGATGGTTTCATGCTCTCATGTGCCAGCCATCTACTGCACACCACACAATGGAGTTTCTGTCCTATTTGGTCCTCAGTTTCTCCGAATCCATATCCGAGCCTACTGTAGGGTACTTCAAATATTCAGAGTAGCAGCCTACTTGCGTTTACCACTAAAATGATGTCTAACATGACTTGTCACATAAACATTGTCTATGTCCATGCCATGGCAATGACTGATATGTAGGCTATGAATAAAGTTTATGAAAATAAAGGTCCAACATTAAATCTGATAAGGCAGCATTTTAAATTGCCGATTTTTTTATTTATTTTTAACCACAAGCTGTGCGACCCACCCAGAACGGGTCCCGACCCAGCAGTTAAGAAACACTGCTATACAGCATCGGAAGAGTTTGAGTGGGCGTGCTTGCAAAGTTTTGTTGATCGTAAACACACATTTCAGCCAATACAGGAGTGTTTTTCACACCACCACCACCTACTTCTCACTATAAAAACCACCAAAAATATACAACACAACTCTTTTGAATAACTTCCAAAATGTAGTGCAATCATGCCTGAAGAAAGGGTGAAAAAACAACTCAAATCCTTTCTGAAATTGGAGCTGGTGGTATGAAAACACATTAATCACAAGTGCCCGTCCAGAGGAATGAAGTGCTGATGGCAGAAATCAGGCAGCTTATTCTTCTGTTCCATCTGACGGTTGATTAAAACAGCATGGTGTCATTGGGCTCCGTGGTGTTAGTGAGAGTGGCGAGAGCAGCACCTTTTCCCATCCTGCGGGAGCAGCAACACATATGCTGAGAACTCCGCTCCTGCTGTCATCACTTTATGATTAGCACCTGGGCCCCTGCATGAGACATTCAGCAGCGCTTAGCAGCGCTCAGAAATACAAAGCTGTGTTTTTCAACATTCAGCAGTGCTCGGACGACATACAACTCAGACATGAAACTTTGGATTGCATTTCACATCTTTTTTTAACCAGTGGAGATTGAATGGAGCTCTCTGAATTCCCCTATACCATCGGAGCGCTCTGTCCAACACACATAGGCTGTCTTTCTTTGACACACAGTTGAACATGGAGAAGAGAGGAATGCCAATATCTCGTCGGCTTTGTGAGAAGCAGGACAGACTCTGCTTGTCTCCTCGGGCGCAGCGCTTTCAGCCTTTACTGGCCACAAAGAGGATCTCTGAGCGCGGGGAAGAAATGCATAGAGAAACGTGAATAAAAGCGTGTGAATCGAGTGGACACAGGACATACTTTTTCATTTGGTTTCTCACAAAACAAAACACACCAAAAAAAAAAAGAAAAGAAAAAGAAGAACTGCAAAGCGAGCTTAAAAAATCTGTATTCATGAGTCTCCATGAAAGGCTTCCTCCATCTGTGGGGCTGGGAGGGATGTTCAAAAGAGAGAACCACAACGCGCTGAGAGGAGATCAAAAGCGGCCTACAAGGTGTGTCAGGTTCACATGATGAATGGGGGGGGGGGGGGGGGGTGGCTGTATAAGAAAGGTGACAATCGCCGTGTCCCCACTGAAATAGTGGCTCAACCTCCTAGATCTTTCTATCCATCTGTATCTCTATCACTCTTTCTCTCTCTCTCTTCTCTCACTGAAAACCTGAGTGACAGCGGGGGCGTAGTTCACGCATGTAAAAGAGCTGGGCTTGATTAAAGGCTACAGGCCCAGAGGCGCTCCATGCCAACCACCACCCGTCCGCCACCCCGCACGGCTCTTTTCTCCGTGCACCAGGAGGGCTATCCAAATGTTTCTTTAACCCTCAGCAGCGGGGGGTTGGGGGGGGGGGGGGGCGTCCAGCGGAGGTGTGGGGGCAGAGGGATCATGCTGCGATCTGTCTGCCCACCACTGAAGCATCGGGAGCGGGGGGGGGTTAGCCCACGCCTTCCTTCATCAAGCCACCAGATCCAGTCCAAACACTAATTAGCAGCGATGGCTAATGGGCTTGCTGGGCTGACACAAAGGCTCGTGTGACGGCTATACACATCTTAATCACCACACATTCTCCAAGGGCAGCGGGCCGAATTAATTGAGGCGAAAGCAGAGGAAGAGGAGTAGAGGGTGACAAAAAGCGAGGAGGAGGAAGAGGAGTGTGAAAGTGTGAGAGAGGAATGCAAAATGAGACAAGCACAGGGGATGGCTGTACAGCAAACACAAATGCATGCTACATCTGCTCAACACTGACATTTTCTCTGTATATGACTCTCTTTCTCTCTATCTGTTTCTCGCTCACAAGCATACACACAGTAAACACGCACGCACAAACACGCCCGCACACACACACACACACACACACACACACACACACACACACACACAAACTTTGCACAACCTGCATGAACAAAAGACACAAAACAACATAATCACAGCCATCAAACCTGTGTGAACAGAGAGGGGGTGTAGGGGGGGGGGGACAAAGAATTGGCGAAGAGCACAAAACCCATCAGTCCCGTGCTAATAAGAGAGAGAGGGAGGGAGCGAAGGCTCGGGACGTGCCCCGTGAAATGCCTCTTAATTGCTCCTCTTTTTCTCCTGCTCCCCATGACAGTCATGGAGCCGCTAATGATTCAGCACAAAGACGAGGTGTCACGGAGGAGCGCCACGACTGGCAGGCCAGCACTCGGCCCCGCCGCTCCTGGCAGCTAGCACACGACAGGAGTTACGGCCAATCAGGCAGCTCAATAGGGAGGGCAGGGGAGAGCCGGGGGCGATTTCGACACGTTCAGTACTGCGGGGCGGGGGGGGGGGGTGGTTAGGGGGACTGTGAAGAAGTACTGTGAGTGTGTCATGGATGTGCGAAGAGGAGTTTGTGAGCAGAGTGCATGTGTGATTGTGTATTTGTATGTGTGATTGTGTTTGTGTGTGTGTGTGTGTGTGTGTGTGTGTGTGTGTGTGCAGTAGGCAACTCCCCTACTGATCGCGTACACTTTGCATACAGTTATCTGATGAATACTGGATGGCATTCTATATGCACAGAAACAAACAAACAAACGCACAGAAACAAACACACTAACACATGCATAACTCATGTGCATATCCAAACACATAGCAATGCATAAGGACTCCAGTAATGATGCTGCCTGCATGAATACCCTTGTGTTCCACTGGCTTACAGTTTTTTTCAATCGCTAACAAGCGCGTACCCATACTTCAGATACTTTTTCTAAACTCTTAACACAGACTCACACCTACAAAACACAATTGGCCAAATGGATAATTTTCTTCTCAAAAACACATTTTGTTAAATATATACTAACTCTTTATTTCAAAACAGAACACATCTTTTTCTGCACACACTAACTTTACCAAAACACTGAAAATCTGACTCAAAATAAAATTAATAACACTTGTTTTCACTTCACAAGGTACATGCAGTCAATCAAAGTACACCAGGTTTAAAAATACTGGCTATTGTTGACATTACAAAAATGGCATAAACTTTTATGTTTCAGTTTTACAGGTATTTGCATGCAAAACATGCTCTATCCACAGTTTTTACTCTAAATTTCTTTGTTGGGAACTGTGTCCACATGTAATGTTCACATTCAAAAGCATTCCAGTAAAAAGCAAATCATTTTTTTCCCTTTACTGTTTACTACAGGAGGTACAGTAGAAATACTGTTTACAGTATGATAGAACACAAAAAGTTTTACAGTATTGCTTACAGTGAACAATCCATGGAATCCATGGAACACACAAGAGCATGGAACACACAAGAGTATTCTGAACAAAAAACAACAGCAAAAAGCCCAGGGGGGTATTCCAGAAAGCAGGTTTACTGGCTTAACTGGGTATGTTAACCCAGAGTTGGCTGTAAACCTGGGATTTCAGTTCCAGAACGCTCAAATATGATCAGGCTATGTAAGTAACTATGGTAACATAGGCTCTGAATTTAACTGGGTATGTAAACCCAGAGTTAGCAGTAAACCTGGGATTTCAGTTCCAGAAAGCTAAAAAATTATCAGGCTATGTAAGTAACTATGGTAACATAGGCTCTGAACTTAACTGGGTATGTAAACCCAGAGTTAGCGGTAAACCTGGGATTTCAGTTCCAGAAAGCTAAAAAATGATCAGGCTATGTACTGTAAGTAACTATGGTAACATAGGCTCTGAACTTAACCTGGTAGGGGGTAGGTTTTGTTCAGGTTATGTTCAATTATGTTCGGTTATTTCAGTGCATGTTCATACAGGCCGCTATTTTTACACTTGTCACACAATGGCGTGTCATTTTGACGAAGGTCCGATTGACAAAGAAGCACAAAACCATGTAGGCTAATATTCATCTGTGCAATTCACCGTGAGAGGGCGATAAGACCACGACATCACATGCCTATCCATTCTTTTCCAAACGTTTTTCAAGAGCGTTAGAGTTTTTCAGCTGAATCCTAAATATAGGCTACTTCAAAGGCATTCTCCATCCCTACATTACGCATGGTGGATTAGAATAGAATGCAATAAATCTTTAATGTAGGCTAACTAGCCTACACCATAGTGGACATTTGTCTTTGGCTCACCAGACAGATATAGATATAATTAAAACAAGTACAGTACAAAAAAGGGAAAACATATAGAAAATTAATAAATAAGCTTAATTATAGACTAGGCTAGGCTACATAACAGCTCAGCCGGGTATGCGTGTTGTCACTAAGTTTGGTTAAGAATGCTGATGGCATTTGGGATAAAATTGTTTTTTAATAGGCTACACACGTCGCTCCGACTGGGAGTTTTTGTAGTGTTGGAGATGCAGAGCATATCGGCAAGCTGTCAGTCGGTGCGTAAAGTTTGCCTTGCGCTAAAGCAGTTCCTGCGCAACTTCATTCGTTTTCCTGGACACAAACCCACGAGGATCATTAAAGTGTAGTTTCACCAACTGGCAGGTCAGCATCACTTATTACAGTTTTTTTCAATCGCTAACAAGCGCTTACCCATACTTCAGATACTTTTTCTAAACTCTTAACACAGACTCACACCTAGAAAACACAATTGGCCAAATGGATAATTTTTTTCTCAAAAACACATTTTGTTAAATATATTACTAACACATATTTCTCTGCACACACTAACTTTACCAGAACACTGGAAATCTGACTCAAAATGAAATTATTCTGTCAAAGAATGACACTTGTTTTCACTTCACAAGGTACACGTATTCAATCAAAGTACACCAGGTTTCAAAATACTGGCTATTGTTGACATTACAAAAACTGCATAGACTTTTATGTTTCAGTTTTACAGGTATTTGCATGCAATTTTTACACTAAATGTCTTGATTGGGAACTGTATGTCCACATGTTATGTTCACATTCAAAAGCATTCCAGTAAAAAGCCCAGATAAAAAGGGGGGGGGACTAAAAAAAGCACAAAATTACTGCAGCTAATCTCTGCGATCTTCAGGATCTTCAGGGTTAGGCCACATGTTTTCATCAACATCGCATTGATTACATGGTCAATGATAGTGGCACGAATTTCATCACTTGCAACCTTTGGAATGCCACCACCACGCATTCTTACACCTCTACCTTGCCCTCTCTTTGGGCCTGCTCTTTTCCCTGGCCCTGCTCCTCTCCCTGCTCCTGCATCTCTCACTGCTCCTCTCACTGCTCCTGCTCTTCTCCCTGGGCCCCTTGCTCTTACTCTTCCTCATCCAGACATTACAGTGTTTGTCTTTTTCTGTTTCTGTTTCTAAAAACATCACTCCTCAAAGTCCTCCTTTTACTCTGTATGTGTCAATGTAATAGAAAAAATTAACCCATGCCACTGAGTTTAAGCCAGACTGGAATCAGCTATAGTTGGCCCAATTTACCCAACATAAATCAATTGTGTGTCAATTATTTAATTGTTTATTATCAGCTGAGATAAATTGCTTTGAACTGATATCATTGCAGAAGCAGAGGTTTTTATACTGTATCTAAAGTTTGGAATATTGTTTTTGCTATTGTGGGATGTTGTGTGTTAACATTCGTAAATACTGCAAAAACAATCCATAATTTTGTTGGGATGTATAACTTGTCCGTTAAGAAAATGTAAGCATTGTTTTTAAAACGACATGAAATGTGTGAATGGTATGGCCACAAAAGACCGATGCTGTGCTAACTGTATTTAGAGTTTTGAAAATGTGACAACTGGTTGGACAAACGCTTGTTAGCGACTGAAAAAAACTATGTTTTCCAAATGTGCACCGACAATAGGCTGTCTTAGCTGGTGAGCTGTTATTACAGTTCTCTCCTCCTCGTAAGCCTCAAGGAGAACTTGCTACTCCGCCTCTGAAAAATACGGTGCTCTTCATTTCGCCGGTTTCACTCATGGTTTCGACTCTCAATAGATGATGCCTTTATAAGTTCGCCGTGAACGCGCACAACTCTAGGTTATCTAACACAGTGTTGATTGAACTAACTGGTAACCGGAGTTTTGGAACAGACAGCTCGGGTTTAGTCGCCACAGGTTCACACAACCCAGAGGTTAAGTTTTATCTCAGTGTTTGTTAAACCTCCTTTCTGGAATACCCCTCAGATAAAAGGGGGGGGGGGGGCTAAAAAAAGCACAAAATTACTGTATCTAATCTCTGCGATCTTCAGAGTTAGGCCGCATGTTTTCACCTGAGATAAAACCATTTGGTAGCAGAAGCAGAGGTTTTGATAGTGTATCTAAGGTTTGGAATATTGTGTTTGCTATTGTGGGATGTTGCGTGTTAACATTCGTAAATACTACAAAAACAATCCATAGTTTTGTTGGGAGGTATAGCTTGTCTGTTAAGAAAATGTAAGCATTGTGGAAATGTGTTCACTGACTGCATATTGTGTGAAAAAGACATGAAATGTGTGAATGGTATGGCCACAAAAGACCGATGCTGTACTAATTGTGTTTAGAGTTTTGAAAATGTGACAACTGGTTAGACAAACGCTTGTTAGCTGAAAAAAACTGTAATGCCACACAGAGGGACTCAGGCACACTTTCTCTTTAAATCACTCACTTGCTTCAACCCCCCACTCCTCTCCCTAATTAGCCAAAAACATCACAGATTAGACTTATCTCTGCTTAATAAACACACAGATTGAAGGGTCTTGCTCCCTAATATGAATGAAATGCGCTGGTGACTTTGTACATGAAAGGAAAAGTTGCGTGCCAGCTTAGCGCGGTATATTATTTAAGGCAAATTACAGACCCACTGTGTTAACGGCTCCACAGAAATGAATGTTTAAAAAATTCCTCCTATTTCTATTTGAGACATAATTAGCATAGGTGGCTGGCCAGAGACCAGAGTCCAATATCAGCAGTCTGCCCCCTCCAACACTGAACCTGATGACATATTACACAACGATAGATGTCCACGCACACAGTCCTAATTAAATCAGCATAGAATGCATTACACTTTTAATGAATTAATACATTGAAGTATTCACCGTGTATATTGCTAGTTTCTGCGTTTTCCCCTTGCCTTATCACCCTTTCCGTGGTTCATTAAAAATTCTGGAGTCGCACTGAATTCAAGGGAGAATAAAAGTAATTTACTTGTGAAATAAAAAAGGCTAGCAGCTGCATAAAAATGAGCCACAGTGAGCCTCTGCATTCAGCATCCCAAACAATAGCACCGCGCACACTCTATGACTAATACTCTTCTGCACTGATCACCTTTTTCAAATAACACCAACCTCCTCCGAGAACGCTCCGGCTGATTATCCAGTAGAGCGTGTGTGTCTGTGTGTGTGTCTGTGTGTTTGTGTCTGTGTGTGTGTGTCTCCTTGTTGGGAGGAATATGCACACATAGATACAATACATATGAATTTTGCAATAAAAATGTGATCTTGACAGAATAAGCTGTAATGAGGGACTGATGTACCAGAGGAGAGAACATGAGATAGATGTAGCAGCAAGAACAGAGAAGGAGAGAAAGAAAAGAGATGAGAAGAGATGAGAAGAGATGAGAGGAGATGAGAAGAGATGAGAGGAGATGAGAGGAGATGAGAGGAGATGAGAAGAGAGGAGAAGAGAGGAGAGGAGAAGAGAGGAGAGGAGAAGACGAGATACGGGCAGAGACAGAGGAAAAGGAAAAGGAAAAAAATTTGCAATTCTCTGTGAAAATAAAGCCTATCTCCAACTTGTGGATAATCAGACAGGACAAAGCAGATGAATTAATCACCCCAGCACTTCAAACAGCTCGGCTTCAGATTAGTCAGATTTCCGCTAAGGAAGACAATTTGCTTACAAGTTTAATAAATCAAAAAGGCAGAAAAAAGAAAGAGAGAGAAGCATCGCAGAAGAGTTTTGCATTGGTGTTTTTCTTTCGGCACATATCAAATGAATTGTGCAGATGCAGGGAGATAGCCCCAGTTACAAATCTGGCAACACAAGAGAAGTGGAGGAAAGCTTTGCATCCTTCCCCTCTGCCTCTGACACTCTTGCAAGGAGATATGTTAATTCCACTGGTTAGCAAAGACCGAAAAAGAGTCAGATGATTGTGGAAAAATAGGATTAGGAGAAGCAGGCCTAGAGCTATGAGCTCCAAACAGATGTGGCATCTCACTTTCTCTATCTCTCGTTCTCTTTCTGTCTTTCTTTCTATCTCTCTCTCGGTCTCTCTCTCCCTCACACACACATACACACACATTCACTCAATCACTCTCTCATTGAACTTTGAGCAAGATCGCATAAAATGGTGCCGTATGCACCAGAAAGGAACACCCAACAAACCCCTGCGAGGCACGAGGCACCAAATATATACATGAAAGCAGCAACGCCAGCTTGAGCGGGGATCAAGGGGGAGTGCACATCAAAAACACCCTGACACCGACACCGACAAAACACATGCATCACAAACAATTCGGCTCTGTGGAATATGCAAACCACCTGCGAAAAAAACACACACACACACACACTGAGAAACAAGACTGCATATCTGGGGGCAAGGCAGGTGAGGAGCAGATAATTTGTTTCCACGTATGACATGTACATGACACCTTGCACTGCTGCGAGCCTTAGAGGCGGCAAAACCTTCTCCCCTTATACATGCAGAGTTTCCTCGGCTGCCTCACCTGCAGGTGAAAATGTGTGTCTGAGACAAATGATACAAAACATCTCAAAACATCTCCCCCTGCTGCAGGCCAATACACTTGGATGCTAAAATACCTCTCTGGGTATAAATCTGCATAGGTAGTTTACTGTGCCATTAGGTACAAGGGAGTGATTGCGACTGCGTCGAACGATTCAAAACAAGCCCAGCAGCAGACAAAATGCTAGCTGCCTTGTGCTTTTAAGTATTTGATGACGGTTAATTAGCATCTTAAGGGTCATTTGAATGAGCTGTGTGATTTTTTCCTGCAGCTCAGGTGAGTCAGAATTGATTGCGCTTCTGCTCTGGGGCCGGAAGTCCTGGCAGGGAGAGTGCGCTGAAATGTCACTGTGAGCTCTGCCACCCAGGCTAATTTAGTGGCGTTTTCATTTAGCCCATCTTAAGGTTGTTGGGGAGTTGCTAGGTGTCCTGTAACGTCTCCAGCCGCCAGGGGCAAGAGGATGCCAGTTAAGAGATGCACAGCCACAGTTGTAGGCAGTCAGCACAGCAAGCCTGATATTATAGAGTCTTTCTGTGGGCTGTGAGCGTGTCAGTGTGAATAAATGCACATGATACTATGGAGGTGATATATTTGTCTGAATGGCCATCCCTGTATGCATTAATGTTCAAGTGTGTTCTTGTATGGTGAGTGTGTGTGTGTGTGTGTGTGTGTGTGTGTGTGTGTGTGTGTGTGTATGTGTACAAGAGAGAAATAGTGTGCGTGAGAGGGAGATAAAGTGAATGATTGGTGTGCTAAGGCCTGATTGAAGAGAGCGGTTGATTGATGTTTACCTCAGTGGAAGCCTTCTCCCCAATCAGCGCTCCCACTCTTGGGCTCAATCTGCTGCGGGCTACCCCCGGCCGCTCACTCAGCCATCTCATCTCGGCAAAGTGCTGCCACACAAGGTGGCCGACGCTCCATCATAGGACATCTAGAAGGCAACTGCCAATTTCCATGTGACAAAACCAAAGCTCCCACAAGCACTACTTTTCAATAAAAAAAATCTTTTTTCTTTTTTTGGTGAAAAAAACACCAGCCGCCTCAAACACATTAGAATCGATCGCCTTGACAAACAAAGCCGGGAAAAGCACAACCTCGAGGCCGCTTCGTAAGAGCAGCCACAGGTCTGCATGGTTGCACAAATATGGGCGAGAAAGGGAGAAAGAGAGCGTGGAGAAGAGCTCACATCCAATAACAGGGCCCATCCCATGGGCTTGTCCCCTCCCACCGCAGCCGCCGCCCCTCACAGGCACGGTGACGAATGGAGGTGGCACACTTCCTCACCTGCCCTGAGAAACTATTCTTGCTTCGCTATTATAGGAGAGGATGCATGCCTCTGTCTATCTGCATTGAGGAGGGGAGAGAGAGGGAGAGACAAATAACAGGAGACAGACGGAATAAAACTTGGAACAAAATAAATAAATGATGACCACAGGACCTAGACTCATAAGGTAAGGACTGCGGTGCATAGGGACTGAACGAAGGAAAGAAAACAGAAAGAACTAATGAGTAAACAAACCAGAAGAGAAAAAGAGAAGAGAGAAAAAGACATCTGAGGAACTTGGCCTCCACCTGTGCCTACAGAGTCTTAGGGCCCCCTCCCCAAGCTTAGTGGCTGATGATATACCACACTCATTTCATAAACACAAACAATCCTCCAGTCCCATTAAAATCTGCCATGCCAGAGACACAGACAGCTCGCTTCCCCATACGCTTCAGTCACACAGGCAACATTTCATCTAAGCACATACTGCACAGCTTCAAGGAGCAGCTTCTCCCAGACAGCAAGCACCAGTGGCACGTATCAGGCACAGAGTCAAAGGCAGCTTAATGAGGAGAACTTACAACTGCAGCTTCATTTCCATATCTGGGTTTGTGTATGCTCAGCCATGGCTGTTTTCCCACAAAACCTTGATTGTATGTTTTTTTTTACAGTTAAGACATCATTCTTAGCTATGTCATTTACATGGAGACTTCAGATGTCACAACAATTTGTAACATCTTCCTACGTACTGTACAATTCACTCCAAGCTTCATGAGTTCACTCCAACTCCACCTCTCTCTCTTTCTTTTTCTCTCTCTCTCTTTCTTTCTCTCTCTCTCTCTCTGAAAGAATGTTTTCTGCTGCGGCTGCCTAAGATGCTTTCTTACAGACTTCCATATGAAGTGTGAGTCATTGCAGAGTCTGTATAAGGCGTGTGCCTGTGGGAGATGATGGGGCCTTGTGGTGAGTTACTGGAGAGGTGAGATGACTCTCACAGAGGAGATCAAGTCTGCTGCCCTCAAGAAGTTCATCACAATGTTTACTATACATCTCTGAGCAAATGCACACTCAAAAGCGGCCATGAGGAGTTTGAATGTGTGAAGCATCCATATAAGAATACATACACAAGATGACTTACATGTATGATTGTACGGACATACACTTACATCAGATTCATTCCATGACACTAAGTATGCTTACTGTACAGTCCTTGACAAATGCACACTCAAAAGCTGTCATGAGGAGTTTGAAGGTGTGAAGCATCCATATTAGAATACATACACAAGATGACTTACAGTATAATTGTATGGACATACACTTACATCAGATTCATTCCATGACACTAAGTATGCTTATAGTTGTTGACATTTTTGGCCACATTAAAGAATGGTGACAGTGACCAGCGTTTGCGCTCCATCCACAGATGGCATGCATGCTTAGTCTAGCTCAGTGTGCGCACGCGTGGCAAGAGGACAGCAAAGACAAGCACAGATTAAAAAGGGGGAAAAAATCTGGGTGAAAGACATGGCTGTCCAGACACATCCCACTGACAAGACTGGATGCTGTTAGTCCCGCTGACCAACCGGACAGCACATCTCCTCTGCCAAAGTGGCATCCAAAGTGGCAACAGAATGACCGTCTTTATAGCACTCCAAACCCCAAAATACAACACAATAGAGCTCAAACATAGCTATGCTGTAGTTGTCTGTGTCTGTGGCCTGCGTCTCCATTACGGTACATGTCAGAAGAATACACACATGGCAAAAGAGATGGACAAAAGTAGGATATAAAAAGAAGACAAGCAGGGGGAGAGGGATTTGAAATGAGAGGGAAGAGAGGGAGAGAGGGATGGACATCAAATTGATTAGCCTACACAAGCAAAGCGAGGACACAGGTGTGCTATGCACTTGAATAGCAGGATGGCTTATTTGCACAGCATGATGGCGCGTGGATTGGGTGGTATTGCAAGGGGACTTGAGACAAAGCACTCAGAGCAAGCGAACAACACCAAACCCACACATGTGCATGAGCGCCCACTCAGCCCAGCGCACTTGTCATGATGCGGGCTGCAAAAACAACACCGCACTCAGGGACACACATAAACAGACACGCATACACAAACACAAACACACACACACACTTAAACACACATATATATATATATATATATACACACACACACACACACACACACAGATATATATTGTAGTGTTTCCTCCAAATCTGGAATCCGTTTTGAAAGCTCTCTCCAGGGCTGTGCTGTTGCAGTAGATAGATGTTCATGCATGCTGTGTGTGTGTGTGTGTGTGTCTTCCATCAGATCGTCTCACATTGTGCTACCGTCTGTGATGAATCTCATGGGGGAGCCATTTAGGCTCCACTGTCCATTCAGAGGGCCGTCCGGCTAATGCATGCACACAGTGGATGCTCCATTACTCAGACCCCACTGGACAAATGAGCTCGCAGCCTGGGGAGGGAGGGGAGAGCCATTTAGACAAATGAGCCAAGGCCATGGCTGTTTTTGCAGATGCGTGTGTGTGTGTGCGCAACTGTACATGTGTAAGTGCATCAGACAGCGAGTGGTTTGGCAAATGTCTGTGTGTTCCTATTGCATCAGGTTGTGTGTGTGTGTGTGTGTGTGTGTGTGTGTGCCTGGCCTTATTACGTTTCGCTGGAAATGGGGCTGAAGTTGCATCTGTGGTTGCATTTGTCAGCATTATTAACAATAGGTGTCGGCCAACGACTGTCTTTCTTGGAGCACCAAGGCAGCGGTGGCATCTTGGAAAGGTCACAGGCAGCTCCGCCATTCCTCCTATTTGTCTGTTTGATTAAGTCTGGCAATTAGAGGCCTTGGCCTGCCTCAGTCTGTGGCCTTATTCAGAGCAGGCCAGATTGGATGCAAACTAATCAGAGACCACAGGAAGACAATGACAGCTAGAGAAAGAGAGAGAAAGAGAGAAAGAGAGAAATAGAGAGAGACAGAGAGAGAGAGAGAGAGAGAGGGAGAGAGGGAAACAGAGGGAGGAGAGAGACAGAGAGAATAAAAGAGAAGGTGGGGGGCAGAGCGAACCAAAGCATAGCAAGCCGATAAATGCCGTGTCAAACTTTGAAAGCCAAAAGATTTACAAGACAATGGATCGATAATGGAAAGGATCCTGAAGACACTGGAGAGAAAGGAAGGGGTGCGGCATGAAGAAATGTTAGCATGAAGTGCAAGAGAAATGCAACCTGGACCACGCAGGAGGAGCTGAGCACAGAACAAAACATAAATCACAGCTCATCCTAAGAAAATGTTCTGAAAGCAATATGCTTTGTCATGCCAAAAGAGTTATTGAATTGTTCTGTGCTAAGACAGAAGGGTGAGAAAATGAGAGGGGGGGGGGGGGGCTACATTTGGATAGACTGCCAGCAATTTCACACGTTTCAGCTTCCACCAAACAACACCACCTTTTGATAATGAATCCACCTGAGGATTAGTGTCAGCTCAGCCCTTCTATATACAGCCACCCCACCTCTCTCTCTCTTTCTCTCTCTCTCTTACTCTCTTTCTCTCTCTCTCACACACACACACACACACACACACACACACACACACACACACACAAAACACTCTCACAGAGAGAGAGAGAGAGACAGAAAGACATAAAAATATAAAATTACTGTTTTTAGGTATGATGTATCCAGAGGAGGAGTGCCAACTCGACAACACAGGGCCATGCTCTAAAAATACAAACCAGGCAAGACTGAGCAAACACACTTGGTTCAAAATGACTACACAACACACAACCAGTAGAACTCATCCACATAGAGGACACACACACACACACACACACACACACTGAAGGAGGGCAGAAAGCAGTGACACATTCCTAATTTGAGCGAGGCCGCTGGATGCTGGGATCTGTACAGCATGATCTCCCAATTACCAGCGCTGAGTGCTGTTCCCTGAGGAGAAAGGGGGTGGTGTCTCCCTCCACACTCATCTGCTCTGCCAGTCCTTCTTCTCTCTCCCTCTCCCTCTCTCCCTCTCCCTCACTCTCTCTTTCTTCCGACTTTCACCCAAATGCAGGGCTCAGTCGGGAGTGTGTGGGTCGTGTCAGATAACAGCCTGACTAAAGGCTGAATGATATCCAAGGTAACACCATGGATGCTGTCACCAGGGGCAACCTGATGGCTGTCCATGATGCTGAGAGGAATCTGTGCATTTGGCCCAAAGTGCCTCAGTGTGTAATTTATTGGCTCTTCGTGGACAGAGGACACACACACGTGGTCAAGGTTGTCTGAGGTTTTTGTTGACAGCATCCAGTGCTCCAAGAAAAAAAGTATATGTCTACTTCCTGTCCTTTGAACAAAGTTTGCCAACTTAGTTCTGTTGGCTCATGCTTTAAAAGTCCACAATCCCCAAACACACTGACCTTATTCTTCACAGCATATCTCCCTCCAACTTCCTCAAGTCATGGATGAGCAGAACACATGCACCATCTCTCCATCTCCCTCTCTCCCTCTCCATCTCCCTCTCTCCCTCTCCATATCCATATCCCTCTCTCCCTCTCCATCTCCCTCTCTCCCTCTCCTTCTTTTCTCTCCAACACACATTTCCGACTGGCTTGCAAAAAAAATGTGCACAAGCACACATGCCATGTATGCTGATAGCTCTCTGTTTTTCTCTGGCAATTTCTCATTGCAGACTATAAACTCATACCAAATGCTTGGCCAACCTCTACACTTCTCTCCCGTCCCTCCCTGCATTTCCTCCTCACAGCCAACCGCCTAATACCCTAATATATTCCATTAATTAAGTGTGCCTTGTTTTACACATGGCTGCCATTCTGATCCTTGCAAGCTGACTCAATCTACTGTAAGCAGCTTGCACACGACTGGATTTTTACTAAACACTGGCGCTAAAAATACAAACTCGGGGTGCACACGCTTGGCTAGCGATCTATTTTCATAAGGCTTGTATTTATCTGCAAGGTGATTTTGCTGGCTTATCCCTACACAGCATTTGAAGGGGACGGATTTGGTTAGACCTTGTGCGCCTTTGAAGAACATTGTTTATTTGTGCTTGTTTATGTTTTCAGAAGTGTTTGTACTCTCTTTGTGACTTTCTCTTTCAGTCTTTATCTGCCTCCGTCTGTCTCTGTGTGCTTGTGTTTGTGTGTGTGTGTGTGTGTGTGTGTGTGTGTGTCAGTTCAACACAAAACTAAAAACTCATTTGGAAGGTTTGAACATTTTTTCGAGTGCAAAATAGTTTTCCATCTTGTCAATTAACATTAACATGGATCGGAAATGAAAATTATAACCATGACATTCATTTTTCATTGTCATTTCAACATTCAAAGAAAAAAATGTATTCAGTAAGGCCAATTATCATCAAGGTAAAGCAATATCAGACTGCAGACTGTTTGAAATCAAGGCAATCAAGATACCTATATGGCATGCATAACAAGCTGTGGCAGTCCATGGCCTTGATTGTTAAATAAGCATTTCAGCAAACCAGACAGGCAAGGTGTGTGTGTACTGTATATGTGTGTGTTTAAGTGAGAGAAAAGAAAGAGTTCTGTTCCAGTGAGTTACTGTTTTTTGTGCTTATTTTTCTGTGTGTGTGTGTGTGTGTGTGTGTGTGTGTGTGTGTGTGTGTGTGTGTGTGTGTGTGTGTGTGTGTGTGTGTGTGTGTGTGTGTGTGTGTGCCGGCAGAATGAGAAGATGAAGTGAGGGTGTAAGGCATCTGAACATATGGTTTGTGGATGAGTGCACTAAACATGTTTCTGCACAGATGTTAAATAGGTTTGGCTGTGCCCAAGTACGTGAGTGTACAGTATGCGTCAACTTTCACATTATATGTGTAAAAAGGCCACGTAATTGAGTGTGGTGTTTATGTAGAGCATGTGTTCATGGAAATTAATGTGTGTGCATGTGTGCATGTGTGTGTGTGTGTGTGTGCGCATCCCTGACCCCCATGTACAAAGTACATCAGAGCGCACACAAGCTCCTCTGCTTCCCTGACAGAAGATGGCTCCCATATGCTCCTATAATTCTTTGGCTCTTTCCAATCAGATTAACAGATTTCCAACACAGAAGTCTGGTCATAAGACCCTGAAAAACACCAGCTTCTGCCCAAATTAAAGGCTGCAAGCTCAGAGCCCCAGGGAGAGACACTACGCTCAAAGTGCTAAATGAAATCGCCCCTTTTAGAAAGAAAAAAAAGACAACGCCATTAACAGCGTGTTTAGTCCTTATCAGAAGCTGTGAAACACTGGTTTTCCGAGAGTGGCTCTGAGAGCCGTGTTTTGCACGTTTGATTGAGGGATTTGTCAGATCGGCACGGCTTTGACAGCACAAACGTGTCTGTCACGCAGATCTGTGTGCCAGTCACGGCACTGTTTGCTGCGAGGTGGGGAGGAATGCACACAATCACTCAAGCTAACATGACAGAGGCGTTGATAACAAAAAGACATGCTGGACAGGTGGGGAAGAGAAGGCACTAGATAAGAAAACAGAGGTGTTTAATGGAAGGGAAACACAGTGTAGGGGGCGGACTGAGAAATCTGACCTCTACCTTATCTAACAATGACTCGATTTCATTTAAAAACTTCGGTTGCCGGTAATTACATATGGGTGCACCACCATGCATGTGTTAGTCACTCATCCAAACAGGCTGCATTGATGTCCACCACACACTAACTAATTGATCCCACTGCACCAGCACACCACAAAAGGCAGTCACTTTGAATGGAGAGACTGGAGAATGGAGAGAGGAGAGGCCTTTAAATATGGAGGCCTTGACATCGAACGGAGGGACAGAAACAAGGACGAGAGAAGGGGACCCCGTTTCCACGTTACAGTGCCCCGCACTGCAATTAAGGACAAGAGGCAGCCTTCACAGCCAAGAGATCAGAGGATGGATAAGCAATACTAGAGGGATGGAGGGTAGGAGACGCTGGAGAGAGAGAGGGCTCAAATGGATGCGGAGAGAGGGGCTGTGTGTTTTGGAGGTATGACATGGCTCTGTTGGAAGACAAGCAGAGGCCAGTAAACAAACTTTCAAAGGGCGCCCTGAAGATCCATTTAAGAATCACAGCAGTTGCGGTGCATTGCCAAGCAAGACAGTGGGCAACACTTAACAATGGCCCATCATTTTCAATTGAATATTCAGGAGAGTACAGGGTCGCGGGCACAAGCATCCCCACAGCGCAGGGCCACTTTATGGAGCTAAGAGAATGCCTCTTTGTTGTGGAGGATTTTACCCCCTAGCCAGATAATGGACTGGAATGCACAGACAGATCTCTTCACACTCACTAATGCACATCCAAAAGTGATTCTAACACATTGCAGGTATCTAGTACCAGCACCTCTTACTCACACTCTCTCTCTCTATCTCTTTCTCTCTCCCTCACACCCTTCTCATGCAGACCGCTGCTTTCCTCAGTGGAAAAACACCTTGCTTTCAACAAAAGGTTAGACATACTGTGTGTACAGTGTGTGTGAGAGAGATAGAGATTGAGTGTGTGTGTGTGTGTGTGTGTGTGTGTGTGTGTGTGAGTGTGTGTGAGTGAGTGAGTGAGTGAGTGTGTGTGTGAGTGAGTGAGTGAGTGAGTGAGTGAGAGAGAGAGTGAGTGAGTGAGAGAGAGAGAGAGAGAGAGAAAGAGAGAGAGCAGTGCTTCGCACGTTCTGAGCTAGCTCATGCTGGAGATTGGAGGGCCGCGGGACAGCCATGCAGACGGACTGTAATTAAAACACCAACAGGCCGTGCTAATTAAATCACAAGCTCTGGCCACTTGCGCAGCGCGTCACCGCTGTGTAACGCCAGAAATCAAATATGAGCGAATTACGATCACTCTGATCCCAATAAACGCAGGACTTAGACGAATCTGTCTCCTTCTAAGAAACGTACAAAGTTCCCCGGCACACAGCGCCGCTCCCAAATCCCCGAAATGAGAAAGTGAATGAGACGGGATTACATGGATAATACGAGCAGATGAAGCAAGGTCGAGAGAGATCTCCACTCAAAAAGGATTAGACCAGTCCAGATTCCCACGGCGTGCCTTCTCGTCCTAAACTTAGACTTTCGCTCGAATTCTGAGCGCATTTTTACTGGCTCTGTGACAGAGTGACTGTCACTAAACTTTGGGAGGCCTAGTAGAAGCTAAAAGCATACACTCGTTTGTAGACTAGACCGTGAATACAGGATTTACACCATAGAGCACAAAGACTGGATAAAAAAAGCATTTATGTGTATATGCACAATTCAATCATTTGAGAAGTGAGATGCGAGATGTCAGTGGCGTATAAGGGCAAAGTATGCCATTATATGAACACATAACATGAAACATATTATCGTTGCATGTTCGTTCAGATGGGAGATATGGCAGATCACGCGCAAATTGGAGGCCAGTTAAGAAAGACCGTATGTACCAATCAACACAAGAGGCAAATCACCACGTCAGCATCACTGTTGTACTCTCGTGTTCCAATGACAAACAAGCAAACCATCATGCATGGTAGGCCTAACATTATGCGACCAAACGTGCAGTGTTGAATGTCCTCATATTATGCACGCAAATACACAGCATTCAGCAAATTGCATTATACCCCATATGGGGTACAGTGGCATAAGCAATTTATAGCAACGACACATTTCGCTGATAGGCTACACGTCATTATATTTAGTGTAGTTCTGCAGGTGACATTAACCTGGCATGAGACCATTGCAAAACAAACATAATCATAAGAATGATGCTAATGTTCACATGCACATGATAATTTGATAACATAACAGTCTATTTGAAGATAATGAGCGTTTAGACGCTGAATTTACTTATTATATTGAATTATAACATCACAATGTAATAACTAATCATGTTAATAATAATAACAATAATACCAATTTCAATTATCTCATAATCAAAGAAAGAAACAATGAAAGAAACACTGCTAAACGCTGGAGTAACATTCCCAGCGCGCAAAAAGTTACTCTTAGGCAAATGACAGCCTTTACACTTACCCCTTTTATCTTGGACTCTGACAGTTATTTCCACCAGTGGCTCCGTCTCCCGGTCAAGACGCCTGGAAATCACAATATCCCCGCTGTCACGGCTGACCGACACTGGTGTATTCTCCGCACCGGGGTAAACCAACTCAAAGCTTGCCGATGGAAACCGACTGAAACGATTCAAGTTCATCACAACTGAACCAACGCTGGCATCCTCTGACACACTGATAACGACAGGTTTGTCAGGTTCCTGCAAGGACCTGGACCTACGGGAGAAGCCGCTGCCCTGAGGCAGTTGGGACGGCGGCTGTGCCGCGGGCAGTTGTCGGGGGCTGATTTCCATCTCCATATTCTGACTTGTCCGAGAGGGCCATCCGTGATCCCGGGCAAATACATTAAATCTAATAGGTGATGACAAACCTAATATCGAGTCTACAAGCAGCACCTCGCCGGTTTTGGGCACAACATAAAAACTGCCATTTTTCGGGAGGGAGAAATAAATAAGTTCTGCGTTTTTACCACTGTCTGTGTCCACGGCCTTCACTTTATACACCACCGAACGCAGGGCCGTGGCGTCGTCTAAAGTTATCTTGACATCTGCATGGCGAAAGGTGGGTTCGTGGTCATTAGTGTCAAGCACGTCCACTTTGACAGATGCAACTTCTGCAACCACGCGGTCGGCCGATGCGCAGTTTTGACAACATAAACCCAGACTCAAAAGGTACTCGGCGCGCTCTTCCCTGTCCAGTATGTTGGAGGTTTTCAGTAAGATGTGACCGCGCTTGTGGTGAGCAAATACATGGAAGTCTTCGCTGCCGTCTCCTATGAGTTTCAGGTGCATTCCGGACTTGGAGCACCATTTCTGTGCGTCAACGCGCTTTACCGGTATACTCAGTCCGTTCACTTTAGATCCCTGTGGCGAGTTCTCAAATACATGTCCGTGAAAGAAAGGTATCCGTTCATCGGTCTTATTCCCAAAGACAAAAGTCACGCAGTAGGATAGTAAAATAGTCCAAATCATGGTTACTGCTGGTTCTGCCGCAGGTGGATGGATTTTACACGGCTGCGTTCGGCTTGTGAAACATGATAGAGCAAAACTATCATTCCATCTGCTCCAAAAAAATATTTGCTTCTTGCTGTATGCGTTGTCTCCAGTTCAAGCATTCCATCTGCAGAAGCAGCGCAACTTTGAATCCGTCTCCGACGCGCTCCTGCAGCCGTCTGACTGCCAGCCTCTTGTGGCTCGCGAACGCTCGCTGATGCTGGCAGACTTTTCGAAGAGCTGGACAGCTCCGAGCTGAAAGGGGAGGGGCCTCCGCTACGGGGAATCCTCTGGGGAACCCCACCCGACTTGACGGCTGTCAGTTCATTTTACTTAAAAGTGACTTAAGACTTCTGGCTAGGGACAAGTCCATTGTTATAATCCCCTGCAGTCAATATATTGCATTTCATTTAGTTTCTTTTTTAAAATTTGCATCAGAAGGACCAAGACCTACTGTTAGTTGTACTGGCATGTAATGAAACACTGTGGTTGCTTTAAAGTGGGCTATGGTAAAGTCTTAACCCCTAGATGGTTTATTAATGCCCTTTTTATCTCTCACTCTTTAGGACTCCCACACTGGAGGCTCTGGTAATTATTACATCTTGAAAGCAAAAAAAATAGCAACCCGACAAATCCAGGGACTAAAATGTGGACATATTAATTGGGACATTGTGCAGGGTATTCCTATCACCTTGCATTTTTAAAAAAAAATGGAACAATGGTTACTGTGTGCAGACCTCGAGATGGATCACCGTAGGGTTAACGTGGTCACAATATGTGCTTTGTAATGGCTATTGATTTCTCGTCCTTCCTCCTGAGTGCAGTGGCAGAGGCGATCGTTCTCCGGTGGTCTGCAAGCAAATTTCAATTAGAGGTTTATCTGACTAGCACTGTTCTGAAACAATATTAGTCGGCCATGTCCCTGACACAAGACACTAATGAAAAACCATGCTGGAGAGGCCTGACTTCAAGAAAGGAGTTGGGAAATTGGCAAGGAATAGCTAAATATGCGCATGGGATAATATATAGCGAGAGGCATCAAAATAGATAGACGAATACAACTGGAAACCAAAGGGAGAGTTGGAGAAAGGCCATTTGGAGTCCTGTGCAAAAACAATCTAACAATCCATCAGGGTATAAGCTAGGTGGGTCTAACTATGGTGTGTCAGCGTTTTAGTCAGAACTTCGACACAATTGCCCTGGGGTGTATGAGTGTGAGAGAGTTGGAGGGAAACAGAGAGTGCAAGCAAGTGTGCGTTTGAGAGAGTGAATTTTTATATCTGTGAACTGTAAATTGATAGTGCTGTTTGAAACTGCAAACAGACACTGTTCCCCTCACTATTTGCCTCCACACACACACACACACACACACACACACACACCACCAGCACTACCATCCAAGTGGTTTAATTTAAGATAACATCGTCAACGTCTTTTGAAGAGAAAGAGGAAATAACTTCTCATTAAGTTGCCTAGGGAATAGTCTAACGGTTAGCCCTGTAATTGAAACTAAGCAGGATGGAAGCGTTATTTGCTTCCCTCAGACAGAAATAGAAAGAAGAGTGTAGAATGTGAGAGGTGGCAGGGAAGAGAGCGTACTGATGGAGGGAGGCAGGGGAGGGGTGGGGGTGAAAATAGAGGTAAGGATTTCAATCTGTGTGAAGAGAGAGAGAGGGCTCTATGCAGAGGGAGAGGAGGGCAATAAACGAGAGAGACTCCACACTCAGCTAAAGTCTCCCTGGAGAGAAGGGAGATGTGCAGTCGTGTTCACTCCCACTGCTGTGAGGGAGCTTCATGGTACACAGCACCTGTTCCCCGATACAACCCTGTTTCCAAAAAAAGGTAAGACGCTGTGCATTGCAGTTTCGCACTGTTTTCCTGAAATATTAAAGGTCTTCCCTGGAAAAGATGTTGTCTGGATGACGGCATGTTACTCAAGCCCAGTATAATTCAGCATCAATTATGCTTTACCAGATGTGCCAGCTTCCCATGCCATAGGCACTAATGCACCCCCCATACCAGCATAGATGCTGGTTTAAACTGTGCACTAATAACTAGTCGGATGGGCCCTCTCCTCTTATGCCCGGAGAATGCATGTCCATGCTTTCCAAAAAGAATTAAGAATTTTGATTGGTTTAACCACAGGACAGTTTTCCACTTTGCCTCAGTCTGTCTTAAACAAGCTCAGGCCCAGATAAGACAGCTGCATTTCTGGATCATGTCTAAATAGTTATTTATTTGCATGATACAGTATTAAAGGAGAATTCACATAGGATTTTTCACATAGATCTCTGTGCTACACTGGGGGCAAGTTCATGATCCTCCATATTCATGCCCCCAGAGCATAGCACTGTAGCTGCCTGCCAGCTGTAGGCTGCAGCAACTCAAGCTAGGTAGAACTGATACATTTTTTTGTACCAACAGTACTTGGTGACCTCGAGAAACAGAGCTCTATGTGAAACATCACCGGAATTCTCCTTTAACCAGCATTTGTGGATGGAGCATGAAAATGTGTTCATAGACAATGGTTATCGGATGTTTTACTGAGCATACAGTATATGATGTTTTTCTAAACAAAGTTCGTGAAGATCCTTTAGAGATGATTGACAGCAATTAACTCACCTGCCTTCTGCCGCCAGGATATTTAAGCCGGCCTCCTTATCCATGCATCACACGCCACGGCGTTCACAAAATTATCCCTCTTCTTCCCCCTACTCCTCCATTTCACTGATAGCCCAGTTACTAATCCTCCTTAGACAAGAGGTGCAAGCGGCTATCGCTCTATCGCGATCTTCGCTTCAGGCATTCCAGGACCATGGCCAGCTAACTTGCCAAACACGTGCTTAGCTTATACACTCAGCATGCAATCATACCGACAGGCAAACTAACTTTTTTGGAAATAGAGTTGCACAAACACACGTGAGCATAAACACAGTCACACTTGATGATAACGGATGCAAACATACACACGCAAGGGTGGCTATCCAATAAACAGACTCTTCAAACTCTGCAATCAAATAGCCTATGGGAAGGACATCGAGGATAAGCTATACGGTATTGGATTGGGTAAAGTCAAGCCTGGCAAGTACAGATGCTGAATAGCGAGTGGCTTTTTGCAAAGCTAGTTCACTGAACCCTATTACAAGTGGATCAGTGGAGTTTTGCACAAGTTTGGCCAAGGGCAGGCACACCGACTGAAAACTCAGAGAGTAGTCCATTTGCAATGGTATGTTCATCCCCAAACTCACCCACTCAAGCATGCAGAAAGTTTAATGTACAACTCTTATGTCTTTAGTGAGAGAGAAAAAAAACCCATTGTTGTCATAAGAGGCCAATTATGTAGCACTTGGAGTATTGTATGAAGTGTATCCCACCATAAAAGTTTCCCATTTGGGGTTAACTTTTGAAAAGTCAAATAATTGCTGTAAAACAATACTTTTGTAAGCACATTACCCTTGGCTATGTGTGACATTCAATAAAATAGTTATATTTAGACGGAACGCTCGTAAAAAAAAAGTATTGAATTGTGAGATGGAGTTTTACGCCTTTGCCCTTGGCTTCGGCAGTTTTACAATAACAATTTGGCTTTGAGACATAAAACCTAATGATCGGGTCTGTCATATTTGCATATGCAGAAAGGCGGGGGTTATTACTTTTTGCGAGACGCCTGTTACGGCGTATAATTAGAAAGTCTGGCAGGCGGCGGTGGCGTCAACAGTGAGGCCTCAGCAGTGTGGCGGAGTAATTCCTGTTAATGAGCCTTGTCACTGTATGCTCTTACCCCCCGTCTCCTCTAGCAGGCTCACCCAAGACACTCCGTGATGTTTGCCAGCATAATCAGCACATAAACACGCTCATTACGCTAGATAGGGAAATGGAGCTCCTTTAAACGTCCTCTGCACTCTTCCTGAACCATCAACAAAAAAAGAACAGACCCCCCCCCCCCCCTCCTCCCCCCAGCCCCCAAAAAAGCATGCTGTGGGAAATATAACCAATATGAGCGAGGTGAGTCGTGGCACAATGGAAACGCAAGATATTTCTTCTCGCTTTTCTTCCACCTTACATACAGACAAGCACACACTTACTGACACACACAGACACACGCAGTCTGGTGAAAACATTCTGTTTCCATCATGAAACAACCCCCCCCCCCCCACCACACACACACACACACACACACCGCAACAGAATAATTTAACGGCAGATTTCATCACGACTTACAATACTCCAGCAAGGTAGGGGGGAGATGTCTTGAGGGGAGCCCGCCAAGAGGCTGGTATTTTAAGATCAGACCGCCAGTCAGAATAAACAGTTTTCTAGCCGGCTGACCTTTCGCACATTATCTGCGTGGAGGGACGCCTCAGCGGAGCAGAAATGCCGCCTCACCTCCTCCTCGGAGCTGTCGAATTGTCACCTTGGTGACTGCACTGCAGGTGTGGATGAGCAGGTGTGAGGATCGCATTTAGCAGCGGCCCCGGAATTCACTTGGGTAATGAGAGGGTGTGTGTGTGTGTGTGTGTATGTGTATGGGGGTTGAAATAAAGACGGCTGCTGATTGAAAAAGACTCGGTTAGGATGACCAGACGAGCGGAACTGAGACTTCTCTTGGGGGGGGGGGGGGGGGGGGGGCATTAAGACCTTCAGCCCTTTTGTGGGCTCTATTCTCGGTCTGGCTGCTCCTTTGTTGGTACCCCAGGCTCAGAGAGGAGGAGGCAGGCTCCCTGTGTGTGATCAGGAGAATAGAGAGAGAGAGAGAGAGAGAGAGAGGGGCCATGCAGGGTGGTGAGCATAGGTCAGGGGCCACGCTTCGGCGGGTGCTCACTACAGCCTGTCATGAGAGCAGATACCCTGTGGTCAAGGCACACAAAAAAAGACACAGCTTGTCTGAGCTTGAGAGTTCAAGGTCAGTGCCAGCCAATCATAAACAATGCCCAGATCTCTCAGATCTCAGGACGACCCAGTGCATCAGTGCACCTTTTGGGACATTTGAATGGCGAGGTGCAAATCACAGGAAGACAAGCTAATCCGACATTCCTGTCTCATCTGACGAGTAGAAAAGAAAAGTCGTTTCAGGCCACTGGGCCTTACTCATCTCTGAACTCCTATAGAACTGGGGGCTTATTGAAGCTGTGCACAGCGCGCCTTAGAAGTGGCCAGGTTTTGGTATTTGAATAGGTGGGCCACGGGAGGGACATAGCTCAGCTCCTGAAGAGTCATGCTGCTGTAACTGCAGGCGGCTCTCCTACAGTGAGACAAGCCCTGATCGGAGGAAGGCTCATTAATGTGGCTTCTTGTCTTATCAAACCGGAAAACTTTCTCTTTATCAGACATTTAAATGTAATCATGTGTGAGATGTCACATGCAAGAAATCAGAAAGTTAATAAATGCACATTAAAAATCTTGTTAATTAAGTCTCGATGCAATCGCAGTTGAAAATTAATTAATTACATGCTTCAAATTTGAACTGTGACATAATGAATCATCTCACTCGATATGGTAATGTACTTCTTATGCAAAGCCAGCAAAGACACATACCCAAACCATTATTTTATATTCCTCCATGTGAGTTCACTGTCTTCCTTACATCTATCTTATGACCACCTTGACATTGGAAAAAGTGTAAAGAACTTTTGTATGAGATGTACGATATTGTCATTGCCAAGGTAAAGAAGATGTAGCACTAAAAAGTGTGTAAGCCATGTAAACATATTTTATCTCTATTTGATGAAATCATCTTTTGAGATACAAATACCATAGCAAAAGCAATAGCATTGTTTAGAGTTGCTCCTAAACACATACACACAGTCATAAACAACAAACACAAAGGCACACACAAACACATGTGCGCACACACACATACACACAGAGCCCACATTCCGCTTCAGGTCTGTACACACACGTATTGGATAAACGCTTTGGTGAAAGGGCCGCTCTCTGGGCATTGTTAAAGGCTTAAGGAGAAAGGCGATTTAGCGCTGGCCTGGAAACGGACAGTACAGAGCCCATCAAAGAGACTGACTCAGAGGGGACCGAAAACAGGCCTGTGTGGCCTGAATGGAGCCACCCCCACCTGCGGCTCAACCATGTCACCCAGGAAACGGTGGGTTGCATCAACACTTTGCACATCAAAAGGAGCAATATCGAGGTTAAAAGAAATGGAACTGACAGACATTTTAGAGGCATTTTCAAAACGTTTAACTGGGACATTCATACTGGAAAGAAATTCTGCGAGCCGATTTGAAAGACAAGACACCACTTTGATTCATCTACGTGACTGTTTTAACTTACCCTGTTGCATCATTATGTCAAACTGAAATGAAATAACATTAGTTTATCACAGTCTCCATACATCTGAAATATTCCTTCCTATCCCCTCTACATTCCATGAATACTGGATTGAACAGCTGGGGAAGCTGAGATCTCAGCAAGGCATATTTATTTATGATGAAGAGCGTGAGATCTCTGCAATAAGTAAGTGATTGCTTGCCTATCTATCCCCGCACACCACTACATTTGCGTATTTGTAGTGTTTTATGAGACCCAATATGGCATCTCTCAGGCAATCACTCTTAAGTCATTTAATCAGTATGAGAGACGGCAGAATGTGAAGGATAAGAACTATGCCCACGCCATATTCACTTGAAATGCTGCTCCCAGTGGCGGAATCTTCACCATTTCAGAACGGAGTTCAAACCAGAAACTACAGACAGACTTGTTAGCATGCAGTCTGGAAGTGAGGGAGGAACACATCATGGGTGGTAGGAGGAGGCCATGAAGAGTTTGGAGAGCAGGGCAGGATGGGGGGTCTCAGCTCAGCGTGGCGTGGGGTGGGGTGGGCAGTCATATGATCGGCGGGTGTGCCTGCCCGAAGACCTGTGGTGAGGAGCCACAGTGTGAGCCGAGGCGTCCATCATGTGGCCTGGGGTGGAGCGCGCCGCATGTGTGGGTCCAGGCTTTTAGTCATGCTCAGCTATGCAGACACTTTGATCTCCTACTGAGCACTTGTGACACTGGCCCACAGTAGAGGGAGACCTACCATCTCTCTCTCTCTCTCTCTCTCTCTGGACTTGAGGACAGAAAACCCTCTGGCTAATCGGCTTAGCTCATCCATAATTATTCAGCCCCTGTGGAGGACGGAGGAAAAACCCCTTCTCCATCCGTCCGCCCACCTACAGACTTTCACTCTTCCTTCGCTGCCACTCTTAGATTGTTATTTCCTTGTGTCCATAACTTCTCTCCTTCACACCCCACCCTTCTCTCTCCCTCACTCTCTGGCTGCCTCGGCCCAGACAAGCTGGCTTTATGAGTGGGATAATCTTCTAATCTCTTTGTTGTAGCAAACAGAGGACAGAAAACGGGAGGGGGAGGGGGTGGGGTGGGATTCATCTGCAAAAGCTTATGAAATGTCCGCTTGTCTGCCAGGGACGTGCAGTGGTGGCGGCAGAGGCAACAGCAGCCTTGGTGGTTATTAGTTGCATAGGTGCGGCGAAGGCTGGAGGGCTCCTGCAGGGAGGAGAATGCGCGGGCTTGTTTTGGCACGGCTGCAGGTGTCTGGGCCGCTGCCGCGTGCTCTGAGCAATCCGCTCTCTCCGCTCGTGTTACCTCAGCTGCTGCCGGCTGGTTGCATCCACCCATACAGATGCAAATGCTATCAGCCTCATACATGCATAGGTATTATGTACATAAACAAGATGGAGCCTCAGAAATACTCATAGACCCAGCAGGGCATTCATAAGAATGCCAGACAATATGCCAAACGGCTCCTCTTTTGTACTGTGTGCACACATTGCTTACAAAGCAGAGTGGGAAATTGGTAAGCAACACAGTGAATACATGCAACATATTTACACTTCCTTTGTCATTCACAGAAAGACAGTCATGGTGTGAACGATTTTCACAGATGTAAAAATATATCAGCCGTGAGAAATCTGTCATACAATTCCTTTCCGCTCACTAATTGCACTGAAGGAGAATCCTGTTATTCTTCACCGGCACCGAGGTCATAGATATAAACAAAAAAGAAGAATATTTGATTTCCACAGTATACAAACAGCTCATCTATTTATCCCGCGCAGGTCGAGTAAAGCCCTTTTCAACCTTCCCTCTCGCTATACCCATCAGTCAAGGCTGTTGGAATAAATGCTCATGGTGTGCTTGAATGGCTCGTTTTGCCATTGGTGCCAAAAGGCACTTGGGGCCTTTCAGGGGTGCCTACAGGAATGAATGCTATGGTACACCCACGAACAGACCCCATGCAATATCTTTACAACAACAACGGCCAACAACAACTTATTAATTTGGACAACTTTATACAGCCCTATAAAGGCTCAAGCTACCTTTAGTTTTGCTCTAGCCTACCGTTCAAGTATGGCCTTGAACAGCTGTAATTCCAGCCAAACGTTTGGACAAATACACCAATTTTGTCTCTTGTTCTTACGGCTTGCCCATCTGAAATAACTCCTCTAGTTTTGCTGCATCCATCCTTTCTGTTTTCGTTGTTTAAAAAAAACATGTTATATCCATGATCAGTCATGAGTTAGTGAATTAGCTTAACATTGTGTGCTGATAACCAGCAACTATAGATAATAAAAGAAAAAAACAAGTCTAGCCTACACATTCTAGTCAAGCCTAGCCTACACATTCTGTAATTGTTGTGTGGTGCGTGCATATTCAGCTTCTTCCCCGAAGCAGTCACTCTGTTGAACACTCAGTAACAGCCCCCACCCTTACACTGAACAAAGTCAATTAACACTGTTCTGCTCATCTACCTCATGTGTACTTTAACCTTACAGTTACAATAGTATTATTACATACATTATGATTGCACTGAACTGCCTTGCACTATATTTATATTCTTAAAGCTCAGTCTATACTGATATTGCACTATTCCCACCCTCTTTTCAACTGTATATTGCATCTTGCCTGAGCCTGTGGAGGTGTCCACAACCTGGCAACCTTGACTGGGACAACAAGGAGGCGGACATCCCCACCCGCACCCCCCCCCGCCCATTGCATTACCCTATACCACCCATAGTGTCTATTTATTGATTTGCCAATGTACATACTGTATTTATTGTCATACATAGCCATACATAAAATACATACTGTATTCTCATACATAGCCATACATAAATACATACATAGGGCATATTCTACTGCCCTCATTCTATTCTTACTGTTCTGTATTTATTCTTTTTACTCTTTTTATGATTTTTTTTAAATTTTGTATTCTTATTTTTTATTCTTATATGTTAAGTGAGTATTGTACTTTGAGAGCAAAGATTAACCGGATTCAAATTCCTTGTTTGTTTATGCAAACCTCGCCAATAAAGCTGATTCTGATTCTGATATGTTCTCTCCTGCTCAAACAAAAGGTGTGTGTGTGCATATAGTTCTGCATTAAGTTGATTTTGATAATGTGTTTACAAACTTTACTTTACAGAAAATTGTAAATAGCCTACTGCCATGCAGCTAATGGGATACTGTGCAGAGTTGGGAAGTTATGGTAGGCCAATTTTGTGTGAATACACACACACACAGTGGAAATTCTCTCTCGTTATTGAAAGCCTGATGGTATGCACAGTGCGTACGGCCGAACACCTGCAGGCACGCCTAGGGCCTCTCATCAGGATGAGGCGGTGGCTATTCACTGTACGGAGCGACACTGTTATTGTGCACTAGTCATGCTGAATGGGCCCCACAGTCTCTGCTACTGCCCCCCATGTCACCTGAGGAGGCAGAGCTCCGAGCCAAGCAGAGCCAAACAGTCCCAGGCCTCCAGCTCTGCCCACACTCACCCACCACAACATACTCAGCGACTAATGGCCATTAGTGGACACTTCCCTCTATCCATACATGCTCCTCAACTCCTCTCTCTCTCCTCCTCCAGATCCCTTGTTTGTTCTGTCGCTCTGCCTAATAGTGAGACCTGGGGGGACAGGGGAAGAGGAGGAGGAGGGGACTAGAGAGGAAGACTGCTGTTTTTAGAGTGGGGAACATGTGAGGAGTCCCTCGAGGACACACTGTTGAACGGTGAGTCATGCTGTCGCTGGCATTTATCATCCAAACATCAGAAGAGTCCATCGTCGCTCTCCTCTCTGGTGATTATCTGAGAACAGAGTTTTTTTTTCTCCTACGTTTTGTTGTTATGGCATGTTTTGTTGTTCCCTCATTAAGGCAAATGGTAATATGTTTTCATCCATCAATCTCTAGTAATGATTTAAGCACGCTGTGGGGGAAAAAAAGGATTGTGCAGCTCTGTGAGTTTGCTGGCTTCAGTTTGTTGAGTCACAGTTAAAGGTTATGACAGAAGCTATTACTTGTATTCCAGTTGGTTGATTTGGAATATGGCTGTAATGACCTCAGTGCTGTGTATAAATATTTGCCTCACATGCTTGAAAATACCGGGAAAGAGGATTTACGCCTTTTCATTGCAAAAACAACACAAGAGGACAGGGGGATTTGCTCTACTGTGTCAAGGACTGGACACATTCTACAAACAATGACAGTATCAAAGACAATGACATCGAAAGTTAATCAGCAGAGAGTGCAAAAAGGAGAGAGAAGAAGAAAAAAAAGCTCACTTCCTCATTTGAATTCAAACAAGGAAGTATTTGTTTCAAATTTGGACTTTTTTGCTGCCAGTTCAGGGTGTGCTCAATAATATTCATTGTCATTTCCCAAAGAGCATGGTTAAAATGATGATCATGTCTGAGTGTTTTAAATCAGATTTCTTTTTTTGTCAGTGGCCTCTTTCCCATTCTGCTTTTCCTGTGCCCATGTTCAGGGAACTTATGATTATTTGAATTCAGGTGGTAGGGTCTGACTGGTAGGCTGCTGCATGGTTAAAATATTCACTAATCTCCAGATATTGTGTCCTATATTCTCCATAAATCCTCTGTCCTTTCAGTATTCTTGCACCCCAGCCCCCCCCCCCCCCCCCCCCCTTCATCCTTTATGTATTTCTAGCTGTATCATTACTTCTTTTTTTCACACATTCTTTGTGACATTTTACCGAAGTCGGCTTCCACAAAACTGGATGGAATGTTTTCCCCAAAACTAGAGCGGGCGGCAGACCCTGCCCCTCAAAAAGGCATCAGTATGTGCTGCTGGGCTCTGACCTGTCAACAGAATGAAATAGAATCTTCCGCTGA
Organism: Alosa sapidissima; assembly: GCF_018492685.1. NCBI lineage: Eukaryota > Metazoa > Chordata > Actinopteri > Clupeiformes > Clupeidae > Alosa > Alosa sapidissima. The sequence goes on from NC_055970.1 coordinate 30,116,615, forward strand.
ATAGAGAATGCCACAGGCCTGTGGGTGAATCCATACACCCCCAGTCAAAACAAATCCAGCCGGCGCTAACACTCCTGTGTGAGCGGCATACAGGTGCTGTGAATTATGCATGCAGGACACATCAGGTGAGTGGGGATATGTCTCAAGCCCACACACTTATTAACTGACCCTCTCCTTGGACTCGTGGAGAAGTGCAAGACTGCTAATGGGTCTTTTGTGATGTGTGAGAGGGTGGGAGTTGGAATTCAGGTTTACCTTTGGGATGCCTGTCCAGAGTGGCAGTGATGCCCTGCTGAGCTCTCCTACAGCAGACTTGCAGCCGGCATGTGCCAGCAGTGATCGCCGTGAGGGATTTTTCTAGCTGTGCTCTTCATAAAAGCTCATTCATTTGCTTCAAGTGCATTCAAGGTGGCAGCCTTTCAAAATGAATAAACACAAAAGACAGTAAATTGCATTATAAATAATTCAAGTGGCTGTGTTAAGCGATAGCTTAAAAAATATATCAAACTTCAACCAATGACAAATCTGGAGGCAAGATATATTGTCAGGCTGGTGCCGTCCAGATAAGCGTGTTTGTGGGCGTGGAGGATCCCAAATGAGCCCATCCCCTGAAAGCTTCCCCTGCTGCAGCGGGCAGCAACTACAGCCGGCAACAGTGGGCACTGTCAGGGGGCCAATGAAACGATCCGGACAGACGCTGGCTTAAGTGGAGGACATTACTCAGCAGAACGTCGCCTGAGGAGGGCCGCTCATGTTAACAGTCATAACAGAACACGGCACGCGTCGAGAGGCCTGAGAGGAGGTGACAGTGGAGCCGGGTCAAGCTCGACACATGAATCAGAAATAGAACCGGGCTGTCCGTTCGGCGCTTGTGTCCTGGCCATGGCAACGACTGCATGTGATGAGAGGCAAGGAATTAGGACATACTGTACAGAACTCTTATGAGCCTGACACTGTCCAGAACTGCATCCAGAGGATGCATCAAGCAGTGGCTCACATGACAAACTGTATTCTACTGTATTAAAAAAAAAAAAATCACTAACTCATTCTCTCTCTCACACACACACACTAACACACTATACTATTGGACATAACAAGTTTTAGCACCATTATTCTGTCATTCCAACTCATCAAGTATGAAATAAATGCATGCATTCTGTGATTACTGGTTGGAGATAGTATGAAACAAAATGGCATTTCCGGCAAGCCATTTGTGACGAACAAACATGAATTACTTCCCAAATCTAGATGAATTTGCAAACAAATTGTGTCGAGCACAAATAACCAGTCTTATTTCTCTGGCTTCGGTGATGCATACAACCTTCAGTGCACGCAATTTATTTTTTCAATCTACCGTGCTGGGGAACACAAGAGTGTTTCATGGGGAATGTTCGTCCTCCCTCCATGACACGTGCTCGCTCATAATATCCCACAATAAACGCCTTCAATATACTGAGGAGGTCGATGGTTCATGGCATTATTATGGAACCATGTTGGCGGTCCATGAGATCCCTGCATCTGCTCTGGATCCTCTGCATCGCATCTCCTTGGAGAGCACGTCTCACGTGAGAGCAAGAGGGCCATGGGCTCCTGCAGAGCTGGTATGCATGTTCCAAGGCCATTGGTTCCTGAGAGCTGGTATGCATGTTCCAGGGCCATGGGCTCCTGCAGAGCTGGTATGCATGTTCGAGGGCCTGGACGTGTTGTGGTCATTAGAAGCCTGTGCTTGATCGAGAAGAGCTCTGTTCAGCTCACATTAATTCATTTCCATGTCAAAGCACATCCTCCTCCTCTCATTACACAGCCACACACTCATGTACACACACACACACACACACACACACACAGCATGCAGTGCCACAGCCGCTGTTGATTAGTGCCTGAATGGAGTTCTGCACCATTTCACCCCACTGATTATCAGAGCCGGAGTAAAAAAAATAGTTAATCTTTCTCATCGCCACTCGTCTTTCGCAGGGATGTATTCAATCCAGTCTCATCTGCGCACAGGGCGCCAGCCAGCACCTCTCAGTAATTAAAGGTGCATAAAGCGAGCCACTCCACGCCATCTTAAATTCATCAGGGCACTCATCTGAACTCTGACCCCACTGGGGGGGGGGGGGTTAGTATGCAAAGAGAGAGAAAGGTTTTAGAGGATTGAATTACTGCAGCAATAGAGCCAATGGAAAGCCAAACACTCAGCAGTGGTTGGTATGTAAAGCACTAAGCCCTGCCGAGCGCAGGGGGCAGGTTTTCTAACAGCTCCTGAGTGAGTGTAGATACGTGTGCACTAAAGTATTTGTCTACTTGTGTGCGTCTGTGTGTGTATGCATGCCTGTGTGTGATAGCTCTCTTAAGAGTGGAATTACACATGCTGTAAGCACTTGCTTTGAAACAATGAAAACATGAGATGAGTCTGCCAGCAATGACAATAAGCGCAACTAAATACAGTCTAACACACATGCTACAGACCACCCAGACACCTAAAAATACCCACACGGCTCCATACATCTACAGCTCAACATAGGCTCTGTATTTGGAGCTCTCCTCCCTCAGCAGGTCTCAGAACAGTGCACAGTCCAGCCCCATCACCGCACTCCCTCTGATGTAAGCCCCATCTCACATCACCGTCCTGTTGCTACGTCCCCAAGGCATTGCTCTTTATCTGCCAGGGCCGCTCGCTTCTTCCTCATCTTCTCCACTCTGCAACCTTCTCTCTCGACGTCTCTTGCGCTAGTGCTAACACCGTAGCATTTGGGGAGCCGTAACTCGCCCTTTCAAAAGCCAAAGGCTGTCATCGCCTGTCTCTCTTCCTGACTAGATGTTGCCGCTTGCCTCTCAGCCTCTTTTCAAAAAGCACAAAGACTAGTCTTCTAAATGCTCCACTACATCTCACCACAATGTTGAGTGAGTGTGAGCTTGTGTGTAGTACTGTATGTGGTGTGTGTATGTGTGCTTGTGCATGTGCATGTTTACCTGTGTTTCCGTGTGTGTGTGAGAGAGAGAGAAAGACAGAGTGAGAGAGTGAAAGACTAAGTGAGAGTGTGTGTGTCTGTGTGTGTATGTATATGCTTGTGTGTGTGAGCGAGAGAATGAAACAGAATGAGTGTGAGTGTGTGAGAGAGAGAGAGTGGGGTGCTGTCTGTGATTTACTGAGACAGTACGAGAGAAAGAGAGAATTGCACTTAATTTGGGCCTCTCATCTCTCCATCACAGGCACCCTGATAAATGTACAAGGAGAGTCATTAGAGATACTCACACACACTCCTCTCTCTCTGCCTGTCATCCATCTCCCTCTGTCAGCCTCCTTCCTCCCACCTCGCATCTCTCTCACTTCACAAGTCTGCTGCCTCCCGCTCTCCTTCTCTCTCTCTCTCTCTCTCCTTCTCTTTCTCCTTCTCTCTCTCTCCTTCTCTCTCTCTCTCTCTCTCTCCTTCTCTCTCTCTCTCCTTCTCTCTCTCTCTCAAAGAGGTGCCATACAGCTCGCGCCCACCAAGTCTCCTCTTCTCATTCTCTCCCCCCTGTTGCTTCCCATCGGGCAAAGAGCCAAGGATGCCAGGGAAAGGAATGGGAAAAAAACAGTGGCTGGCGTAGCTGCCAACCAGGTGGCACCCGCAGATAGCGCACACGGGTGGCGCTTTGATTCTGCAGAGCCTACGCCGCCTCTCCTGAAGGCACCCGCCACCAAATCCAATCTCTCTGTGAATCAAACTGCCCATGCACGGCGCTAGGCAGCTGAGAGAGCTCGATAAACCCTTCCTCCTCTCAACCACCCCCCACACCCCACCACCACCACCCCATCACCATACCCTCGTGCCACATTACACTGACAGAAAGCTAGTCACACACCAAGGGCGCGAGTTAAACAAATGCTAAACTAAACAAATAAATAAAATCAGGTGAGCGTAACACTGTCATCCACGCTCATCCATCTGACCCGTGATCGCCTGTCTCTTTAAATGCTGTCAGCGTCCCGCCGCGACTCGCGGTTCATTTGGAGTCTGTCTCACACCTGATGAATGTGCGTGCCCACTGTGCCCACGGCCCGCAGGGCCTCGACTCCACTGCTCCTGTCTGGCTCTGCGCCAGGAGGAAAAAAAAAAAAACACAGAAATAACGGCTGATATCTCAATTCACGCTCGCCGAACTGAGACGGACCTATACCTTCAGCAGAAAACCACTTGTTGCTGATTGGAGCACACAGGGCCATTTAAGATGCGTGAAGGCTGACTGACTATAGGAGTAAAGGCTCGGTGTGGTGAGGAAAAAGAAGACATATCTGCTGATCCACTGAGCAGTAATGAACTCTGCTCACCTTGTCAAACACACTTTGGTAGGGTGCCTGAATAAACAGCATTTGGCAAAAAGCATTTGATGTCAGCTGAAAGTGCAGCTTAACCTCATTTAATTGGTATGAGTGACGGGGGAAACAGAGAGCAGGCAAGAGAGGGGTGAGCGAGTGAGCGCTATATTATGAGCAGTGCATTAATGAATGGTGCCCGAGGGGACTGGTGCCTCAAAAGCGAATACAGAGATCAATGATTAATCAGCAGCGAATCTGCCGTCATTAGTGTGAGTGGATGGGCTCATCAGAGCGACCTGGCAGCGGCCCTTAAATAGCTTAATTGAGTTTTTTTCCCCTTGCCATTATTGGAGAACCGTGGCCTTCATCGTACATGATGAGCGAGAGGAGCCATTGACCTTTACCTCATAATTCCCCCACCATCACCCCACCAGCCAAAACTTGTACTTCCCCAGCTCTGAACTTCAGGCAACATGGCTCCAACTCCCAAAACTGGTGTGCGTCAGACAAACAGAGTTCTTGTTTCTCCCTCCATTTTCTCCGGCTCACAAATCGAGAATCAAGTGGTGGGGTGGGGAGGGTGTTCGATTGAAGTGGCGTTTCCCGGCACTGGACTCAATCACCCTATTCCCCGAGGTGCTCGCTAACAACAATAAGAATAATTGTCTCATAAAGAGGTCACGACTGCCGAGGTGCGGCACAGGAGACGGATAACAGGCAGTTCAGCTCCACCATCTGTTTGTCCTCACTAACATGGGAGCAGCAGAGATGGAGGGAGGGAGAGAGGGAGGGAAGGAGGGAGGGAGAGAGAGAGAGAGAGAAGGCAGGCATACCAGAGGGACTGAGAACTAGTGCTGCTTCCAGGCTTGTAGATCTCATTGTTTCTCTTCCCAGGCTCTTTATGACCTGACTGGTGAAACCTGTATGACTAGCTCTAATTCATTGAACATTTTGTCCATTTCCAAGGTAATTTAGTGTTGATGATATCAAACCCGTGTTGGTTGGTGTGTCCGGCTTGACCTGCTGTGTTTATCTGTGGGCGCATGTCAGGTTCTCTGCATATTGAGACAGAGCTTCACACAGGAGTATAATTGCAGAATGCCGGCACATAATTGTGCAGGCATCTGTCTGTGAAATGAACACATTTAGAGCGTAAGCCAGAGCAGAGTGGTTCGGCGGAGAGGCTAAAATAATCCACATGTGCATCATCACCATCATGTGATGCTGCATTTTAAAGTACTCATCACACAGCGCGATGACGGATGATAATTATAGATTATCATTGGTTAGGCCAGATTTGTGCCATATGGCTGTCTGCCCGAATACTAACTGACAATAATCACATTTCAAATCTGCCCCAAGCCAAAAGCTCCATGAACCTTTCAGAGGCATTTGGAAAGTCATTATGAGGGGCGCATGAGGGGCAGGGATTACGCCAGCGCCTCCATGTTTAATCATCTCCCTGTCTGTCCTGTCACGGCGTGTTTGCTCTGGGACTTTACATTTAGTTACCTGAGGTAGGCGACAGGCTCCTGATTAAGCCCCATAACACAAAAATATTTAAATAACGGGGCTGACAGAACCCGCCAGTAGAGGCTCCATCTGCGTCGCTTACCTGAGACGGAGAAAGCAGGAAACCTGCCGGCAGCTAACACACGCAGCTCCTGTAAACACCAGGACATGCGCCACACTCTCCCCTGTGAGGCTTGTCTTTGAGCCCGGCAATTCTCCATGCGCCAGCCTGTGGAGTAATTGGAATGGCAGGTGTTCAGCCTTCACGAGTGCCGTTAGTGGAGATCCTGATGCCGTCTCAGGAGAGGAGTTGAATTTGCTTAAATGCTGTAGATTATATCATGCTAAAATGAAGACAAACAAAAGTGTGTTCGTCAGGAATGGGCTAAAACGCACTCAAGTGCTTTTGAGATTTCACACAGAACACTAGAAGGAGGAAACAGCATGTACAATACAACAGCTCACAGAAGGTACAATAAATACATGGAATTTATAGACACATTTTAGAAGCATTTTAATAATCTTGACATTCGCTTTCAGTTGAAGGTTTTGCTGCATGCAACATACAGAAAAATGTATTCAGTGCAAGGTTAAACGGGCACACAAATGCATACTGAATAGTGTGTTGCTCTTTACAAACATGTTACTTTATGAATAAAGATCAAAATGTCTGCATAAAACATGCCTTTAAAAGGAAGATGGAGAGAAGGTGTATTTTGTGTGTGTGTGAGTGTGTGTGTGTGAGTGTGTGTGTGTACAGTACCAGTAGAGTGGGGTGAATTGGACTGCATCCTGTGAGGACAAGAGCCCACCCGCTGTGAGAGTCTCCAAGCACCAGTTGAACAACCACCATCTCTCCTTTCCCAGTCTACCCTTAATCCACCACACACACACACACACACACACACACACACACACACACACACACACACACACACACACACACACACACACACACTCTTTCCCTGCTGCTGCACAAAAGATTACTGAAGCAAGTTGTGCTTCAATAACCAGATGTGCGGCCTGGTCAAGTAATGTTGGTGAAGTGGTGCGCGGCCCTTTGTCCCTCGGCTGCATTACGGGCGGCTGCCAGGGCTGGATAAAGACTGATATGCCAGAGTGCACGTGTAAAGAGCCCACAGGTCTCTAAAGCAGCTGGATCAAACACACTCTCTCTCTCTCTCTCTCTCTCTCTCTCTCTCTCTCTCTCACACACACACACACACACAAACACACACACCCACACAATGCCCGGGCAGCTATAATGCAGTCTTTCTTTAAAGAGAAATCAAATCATGTTGAAGCACAATGGCAGCATTCCAGTAAAATGAGCCATTTTCCAGTGATAATGGTGCCTATGATGAGCCATTCTGCATTGGTCTTAGTGATCAGCAAACCACTTCCATGGTCATGAGTTAACAAAGGCAGTGGTATAAGCCTGTTACCTGGAATGAGGGATATATTTTCGAAAAAAAAAAAAAATTCCAATTGAAAATGAGCTCCCTCATACAATGTGAATATGTCCTGCTTGTGGACACGTGGGCTATCTGGGGAGCGCAACTCAGCTGGCTGTCTAATTCTGGCGGCCTGCAACGGCGCAGTAATGGGCATGAAAGTTTCATGAGTGCCCGTGCGAGGCGAGGGGAGCGGGGCAGCGGCAACAGGAGGCCACTGACTCACGGCGACTGTGGCACCGTGTCACACAGATCGCTGGCCACAGGACCCCGCTCATGTTTGCCAATAGGTTAAATGCCAAGTGACGGGCCGGCCCGAGCACAATACCAAATGGAGATGAATAAAACATCTCTGGCTGTCATGTCAACCAGTCTTCCTCTCCTCCACCATGACATTTCTCTCTCTCTCTCTCTCTCTGTCATACACAAGCATGCACGACTTTGCTCTCTCTTGATCTCCCTCATCCTCTCTCTTCTGCGCTCTCATTCTCTGTTCCTCATCCTGTCTATCTGTCTCACTCACTCCCTCCCTCTTGAAAAATCAATGAGCTCTAGGCCACTCAGTGCCCTAAAAGCGGAGGAAACTAGCCCAACTTGTGGCCTAGTTGCAAGACCTTGTTGATATGTGTGAGTTCATACATGTTACTCGCAGGTGTAAGCATTGCTATGTTGTGATGAATTAAAAGCCCAGGAGCTTACAGGGGTCAAGGACTATGACCCCTATGGGCAGCATGTGTCCTTACTGTAGTCGTCACAAATCATCTCGATCAGGCCAACAGGGCAGGTGCTGGGACAGTAGGAAGTATGGAGAGCAGGGAGGAATAAGGCTGAGGATCAGCACTGGGTGCTGGGAGGATGGCTGCAAATGCACAATTAATTGCCCTTTGAAGGTTCCTTCACCTCTTTTTTGAGTTTGCCTTCTTTCTCTCTATGCTTCTGTGGAGCCTGACACATTGTGCTTCACAGGGTGTGTGTGTGTGTGTGTGTGTGTGTGTGTCTATGTGTGTGTGTGTGTGTGTGTGCGTGTGTGTGTGTAACCCCATTCCTCCAATGCCACATGTTCTCACATTTTCTCGAGACTACTGGACCTCGCCCTTTGATCTCATGCCCGGTTCAATGAGCTCCGCTCTGCCATCGGCTCACAGCTCTTCACCCTCTCAGCTATAAATGGGTTAGTAGCTGGTGGGAAAAATGAAGTGAATATAATTCAATGGAAACACCTTCTCCACTACAGGTTTTCTCAAAACTGATTAACCCAAATGGATATTAGTGACACTGATATACAACATCAAGCCCTTCAAGTCAGTAAAGTCAAATGCGTGGCTTAAACCAGCAGTGCTAAGATATCAGTGAGCAAAATTCAAATAATACGGCTCTGCTAATGTTGCACTGTTGAGTGCTGAGCTTCTTTGTCCAGACTGTTGACAGGAAACAAAGCTTACGGCACCCAGAAGAAACAAATTACTGTCGTCGTACACATACTCGCTCACAACATACACAAAATGGGAATGCCTCCGAGATCCAAAACTTAGTTACCAATTTCATCAGCAAAATGGAGACAAAACTATCTCACTTCATCTCTTTCCTTGCTCCATTGTCTCTCACTCCATCACCTGAATCAACCAAGAAGCTGAGACTTTGTTACAGTGGAGTGAGTGATCATTCAGAAAGGGTAAATTGACTTCCTTCCTCCCCCCTCATGCAAATATTCTATTTTGCAAAACTGTCATGCTTTTCCACGAGTCCTTCTCCATGAGATCTAATGCAGCAAATGCTGTAATCACAAGCTTTGATTGAGCTTGATCACAGTGCTGCGCAGCCAGCCATGATGACGATGATTAAAACTAGAGAGCAGACTCTATAAGAGGGAGTACTTATAGTAGATCATTTACACAAACTACTGCTTATAGAAACTCCAGGTAAACTGAAGCACTTATTCCTGATGTCCCCCCCCCTTCCAAAACAAATTGCTGCCTTTTTTGCCTAACGACCACAGCTTATTGTGGGTCACATGAAATATTGTCACAGACCAATAAGGGGATTGCTCTGTTCTACTCTTAATGTAGGCAGGGATCAAGAGGCCCCGATTCCCAAACTGAAAGTGCACATAAACACAAAAAGCCTGGTGCCCTAAAGAGAAGATTAAAGGGTGTGATCTCCTTTGCAGCAAAAAAGGGATTTGGCCTTGAAACACTGACGGATGTGTTGTGCGGTGAAGCCCTGCCACTCCTTAGCCCCATCTTTCACTAGCAGAGTATCAGATACATGTTGCAGATGACAGATTACAGTAATCTGCTAATCCTCCAGCATAATCAGCGCACATGCGCACGTTTCCGCATCCATATGGAGCAGGTTCACTCCTGCGGCTGCTAGCCCTGCCTGGGACTGAAGGAGAGGCGCTTTTTCAGATTGCGGTCTGGTCCCGTGGGAGCCCTGCACAGGCTTAGCACTCATCAGCCCACACTTTAAGTTCCCTCTCAAGAGAGGCCAAAGAACCGCACGCTCACTCAGCCGCCGGGATTTTATGTGATCAATTTTTAAGGATTAAGGATTACTTCCGTCATAAATGAATAGATGGGCCCCTCCCTCCCTCCCCACACGTTGTCTCCCTCCTTCCCTCGGCTCTTCTCCTGGCTCCAACTTCCAGCCATTCTCTTGCCAAACTCCACTTCCTCTGAAGCTCAATAATAATCAGACAGATCAATAATGAGCAGGGGGCCAACACACTCTCTGAAATGACTGCTGCTTTTTGAGCCCCTGATCGCTGCACTTGTCTGAGGGGATCCCTGGTGTTTGCCATGTGGTTTTTTTTCACTCTGCTGGATGTCAGTAAAGCTCTTATGAGTATGTTAACCCATCACGCTGCATGGCAGCTACCCCCCCCCATAAACGAGTTGACCCGCTTTAAGTTGGCTTCTCACTACTGTGGCAGGCTAAGCTCTTGTTTATCTGACACTGAAGCCCACAGACAGATGAGAGATGGTTAACCCTTGGGGGGTCTGTGACCCCCATAGCTCTCCGGTTTGCGTTTTAAGCCTTTGTACATTTGTGGAGCTCCACAAATTTCTCCTGACACCACTTCCTTCTCTGTGCATTGCTTCAGAAGCCGGAGCAGTACCTGAGGATAATTATCACACTCCATGTCAAGCTGGACACGGCTGGATGTGTGTGTGTGTGTGTGTGTGTGTGTGAGGGTGGGGGGTGAGAGGCACAGCTGCCTTTCAGGGCCCTGGGCCCAGCGGTCTCCACTTCTCACCACAGAGCTGCATTATTCAAGAGCTCTTTGCTCTGTGCACCCCCCCCCCACAACCACCACTACCACCACCACTCCACCACTCCTCTCCCCAGGCAGCCTGGGCTGAGCCATACACATGCCACCAGGCAGCACTGCCCTGAGTAGAGCTCCGCAGGCAACCCTCTCACCCGCCGCTGCAACCACCGCCCCCACCCATCCTGTACAGCCAGTCCCAATCAATATATTTGGGCTTATTTAGGATTCAGTGTCAACCACACTGGGTCTCCTCCGTAGGAGAGAGAGGGGAAGGAGGAATTATATCAGGCCTGTAAGCTGTTTCTCTGCTCCACCTCTTCTCTTCCTTCTGGCATTGAATTAATATGGCTCAGGCACATTTTGTTTGTAATTAGCAGCAGGCGCCGTGAAGTGCTTTGGGGGGCCCATTGTCAGAGGCAAACGATTACCTGCGTGCTCAAAGTGACTTCCTAAACATCTGTGGGGATTAGCGCTCCAGCAGGCTTCAGATGGTGAAGCCACGGAACATCACAAGAGCCGCGGATTCCGTTTGTTTTAATATGGCAATCATTGGTATGCAAGTGGGAATTGTCTTCCTCTCAATACAACACACACTGCCTGTAGTGTAAACTGTAACAATGCATACTAATGGAATAAAGAGGAGGAAAGGTCCATTAGAAGGAAGAGCGGTTGGAGAAGCATCCATGTTTCAGACACTCAGTAAGGGCAAAACCTTACAAAGGCTTTTCTCAAAATGTTGGTATATATTTAGATTTACTGGGTGTCTGAACTCTGCCTGCAGTGTAAAATGTTTCGATAGATACAGTGTGGATTGTATTGAAAGCAACACAACTGCCACTTGCATACCAATGATTGCCATATAAAAACAAACAAATTAATTCACCATCTGAAGCCTAGTGCAGCGTTAATTATCTAAACATCAATCTCATTACACTATGGCATGCCACAGTTTATTCAGGGTAAAGGCCCCTCCACACGGTAACTATAACTCTTGAATTTCCCCTGGGGATCAATAAAGTGATGAACACTGATACGATTTGGTGATCGAGTTGGTCAGAGTATTGTATTGTCTTTCTGGTTATCGTTAGCAGTGTGGATGGGCCTTTCCTAAAGAAATTCTACCATCCCAGTGATTAAGTGGCAAAATGAACTTTGTGTGTTTGTTTGAGAATAAACAATTGGTTTATTCTCAAACAAACACACCAATTACTTTAAGTATTACTTAATTATGTCTTCACATATAGCAAACCTGGTTCAAGCTATTGTAAAATATGTTTTAATGAGCCAATACCCACACACAACTAGCAGCTTCCGTCTTCATCGACCCACTGACTGAGGTTCTGCAGGGGGGACCTCATGAATGGCTCCAACAATGAATTCAATGAGGTTAGTATTCATGGCCAACAATTCTTTCCATCAGATTGTCCCAGATTGTTCTAAACATTATGCTAGTTCATCCATTGCTCTTAAGCCCCATTCAGACTGCAAACGACTAGCGTCAAGAGACCATGTAATAGTAAAGTCATTCAGTGATTACAGGCGAAAACCACTAACTTTTCACTTCACTTTTCACAAGCATCTACTCCTCTTGTTCATAAACAAATCTGATTGCCACCACCCCAACACACACACACACACACACCTTCAATGTAGCCTTACACCATGCTTTCGATTCTCAGCCAATCCAAACCCTGCTCTTCCACTTTGTACCTGCCCAATGATATCCCTATGCTGTGATACACTTAATGCATGTTCAACTATTTCCTATAGATTCCAATTCTTGATTGGCACATTCATTTCTTTTAATAAGTCAAAATGGCTAAATACAACCCCAAAACAGAAAAAGTTGGGGCATTGTGTAAAATGCAAATAAAAACAGAATGTGATCATATACAAGTCTCGTAAACCAATATTCATCAGCAAGAAGGACATAGACAATATATCAAATGTTGAAAATGAAAATTTGGACTGTTTCATGGAAAATATATGTTAATTTTGAATTTGATGTCAGCAACATGTTTCAAAAAAAGTTGGGACGGGAGCATGTTTACCACTGTGCTGCTTCAACTCTTCAATTAACAAAATTCTGTAAATGTGTAGGAACTGAGGAGACCAGTTGCTAGAGTTTTGAGAGTGAAATGTTGTCCCATTACTCCCCGATATAGGATTTCAGTTGCTTAACAGTGTGGGGTATTCTAAGTCATGTTTTTCATTCCATTATGCACCTAAGTGGACAAATCTGGACTGCAGACAGGCCATTTTAGCACCTGGACTCATCATCTACGGATAAATACTATTTAAATATGTGCAGAATTAATTTTGCTATTGTTTTCCTGAAATATTCAAGGTCTTCCCTGGAAAATACATTGCCTGGATGGGAGTATATGTTGCTCAAAACCTGTATACATCATTCAGAATTGATTGTGCTTTGCCAAATGTGCAAGATGCCCATGCTGTAGGCACTAATGCTCCTCCACACCATCATAGATGTTGGGTTTTGAACTGAACACTAAATTAAGTTGGATAGGTTGGATACTTGGATAGGCCCTCTCCTCTTTAGCCCAGATGAGTCCATGATTTTCAAAAATAATGGCAAATTTTGATTGGTCTAAACACAGGACCTTTTTCCATGTTACCTCAGTCCATTTTAGGCCCAGATAAGATGGTGGTATTTTCTGTATCATGTCTAAATACAATGTTGGCTGTTTTGACTGTTACAATTTTGGCTGTAGTTTTTGAATTGAGTATCAAACTGTGCACATAACCAATGGTTATCAGAGGTTTTCCTGAGCCCCAACAATGACAGGTCTGGAAACAAGTCTGGTGTTGATGCAGTGCCATCTGAGGTCCAAAAGACCATGGCCATCCAATTTGTTTTTCAGCTCTTTCCTTTGTTTGCAAAGATTTCTCTGGATTCTCTGAATGTTCTAATGATATTATGTCCTGTAGATGATGAACTCCCCAAATACTTCACAATTGCATCCTAAGACACATTAAAATTACATTGTTTCATCATTTGTGCACACAGGTTTACACAGAGTGATGAATACCCCTACATCTTTACTTCTAAGGGACCCTGCCTCTCTGGGATAATTTTTTTCATACCCAATCGTGTTGCCAGTTACCTTAATCAGTTATGAAATATTCCTCCTTTTGTTTTCTTTATCATTACACAACTTTTCCAGCATTTTGTTAGCCCCGTCCCAACTTTTTTTGAAACATGTTGCTGTTATCAAATTCGAAATTAACATATATTTTCCATGACATAGTCAAATTTGTCATTTTGTCACATTTGATATGTTGTCTGTGTCCTTTTTGCAACTAAATATGAGTTTAAGAAAGTTGCAGATTATTACATTCTGTTTTTATTCACATTTTACACAACGTCCTAACTTTTTCTGTTTTGGGGTTGTATTATCGACGGCATTGCTCCATTAAAACTCAACACAGTCACTAACAAGCAGAAAACACCATGGGGAAAAAAATCCCAAAAATGTTTTCAACTGTCAAAAAGGCAACAAATTGCATCTTTTTTCAAAAGTAAAATACTGTAGATAAAATCAGACTGATCATATCTTCTCAATTACTAATAACATCAACATCTGCAACCACCAGCTACAAAGAGAGATATGATATAAATATATAACTTAATGGACTCTTAAAACATTTTTTACAAAATCTCAACTCCTCCACATGTGGCTTGGACACAAATGTCCAAATATGTTTTTCACCACCTAACAGCAAGCATGCTTCAAATTATAAATGCATTATTGCATAGCCTACTGGCTTATTTCCTAAATCTCTAATCTGGATGCTTCCATGTCAAATGGCCAAAGGGCCATATCCAATATCTCTTTATATGCTTCCCCTAGGCTCTGAAATTAGGAAACATGGTATTAATTTCCATTCTTATGCAGATTATACACAACTATACAGTACCTCTCCATAAAACCTGATGAATTAACCCCATTAGCCATAAAGCTCTTCATGACTGTAACTAGTTTTTTTTATGCTGCTGAGTAACAACTATACATTGTGTGGGCTTTGTATGGCCATTGTTATCTCTATGCCTGTTGGCTTTACTTTTTCATGCTAAATTAAAAGATATATACAGTATATATTCTATATGAAACCGGCAAAGACGTCTAGTCTGTTAATCTAAAAAGTATTTATCAGAGGGTTGACGTACAGTAGTCTTGCTCTCTCTTTAGGGAGGATGCTACATCATCAAATGTACTTTTGATCAGAGGCACTTTGTGTTTTATGTTTTATACTGATGGGCTTTACTTTTTATGGAAAAGTCTATTAAAACTATGTTTTTATTTTGTCATTCTATACATTTTTTTACTATCACTGACTATGCTCTCTTTATGTAAAGCACATTGAATCTAGCCTGGGTTTTCCCATGCTGCCTTACGCGGGCAAATTTTATTCACACTGCTAGGCAGCCTGGATTCCATGGACAACACACCAAAGCCGTTATTAGCTACGTACAGACGCATTTGATAGACATTCATAGCGCCTAATAAACGGCTCTGGGCATTCGTAAACCACGTTTCAAATATGAGAAAATTAATGTCTAGTTCCCAGACTCCATCTCAATGAGATGAGGTCTGACGTTAGCCAGGCTACATTGAATCGTCTCTGTGTATGAAATGTGCCGTATAAATGAAGTCGTCTTGCCTTGATAAAGTGATTCTTTGATAGTCTCATTTGTTCACATCATGATATGGAGGGATACAATACATATAAAAAGAGATGTGGTCCGTGTGTTACCAACCATGCATGCAGAAATGTTAAATGCACAAGGACAAAATCAATTCTCTCTGATTACTTGCCGAATGCTTTTCAGATACAGCCCTGTGATTCATCAAGACTACTTGGAAAATCTTTTTCACTGTGTTCAGGAGATCACACCGTGCATACCACTACCACAATGTCTATCTTTTTTAGAAATCAGTTATGCGACAATAGAACTGCATTGCATTCGTTCTTTAGAGAAGATGGCAAGCAGTGTTCAAAATTGTGCAAATTCATATCAGAATGGATAAAACTCAGTTCCATCTCTCCATCTTCATCATAACCCAATGACCCTAGCAGGCAATGGTTAGGCAAAGCTATACAAAATCACACACACAGAGAGACACACACACACACACACACACACACACACACACAAAGGATGAGTTGTCCTGCATTGAAAGAGAGAGACAGAATGAGAAAATGAATGGAACAAATGAATGCAGAGGACAAAGAGCGGGGAGGTTGCGGGATTGACAGGCAGATAAGATCTCACCAAAGAGAATAATCAGGGGCCATCAAACGCTTTGAGATGAAAGTATGAAGGATGTTCGAAAAGACTCTTCAGCAGGCAGTGGAGAGAAAGAAAATCAGCCTGTGTCTCAACTAGCCTCACTCTGGTTCAGCTCGCACTGCTCCATCGATCGCTCTTCACTTGCAGAGAAAAGACTTTGAATCTTAAGCAATCACGCCACTGGACCAGAAGAGCAGCACAGAAGACCTCATGATACTACTGTGCGTACAGCAAAATAAAATGAACAAATACTCTATTCACCATCTAACTTCAAGAAAACAAAAGACTCCCTCCTGCTCGCCCCCCAAATAAATAATCTCTGACTAACACTTAAAGCCCATCTCTGTTCTCTAGTCAGCATAAAGCAGGAACTAAAAAACAGAGCTGATGAGTCCTGCGCAGTGTGACAGAATCACATGGAGCTCAGAGCTCTGCAGTCAGCCAGCCAGCCAGCCACACGATTAGAGGCGCTAGGCCAGGCCAGGCCAGGAGAGCAGGAGCCGAGAGCAACCTCCTGCTGCTGTCCATAATGATGATGTCTCACACCTGTAGGGCCTGCATTACCACTATCCCCTCTACACAAAATGACTCAAAACATCGCCACATTTGGCTGGGTATTTTAGACAAAGTCTATTTATAATTTGACTACAGAGGTCAACTGTTGCTAAATAAGAAAAAAAACTGCAGTGCTACACAGTGATATCCCTTAGCAAATACGAGTATTGACTGCCGGTAATATAATGAGAATAAATGACCAATTAAAATAAAATGGCATATTACATTAGGTTAATCAAGTCTTTAATTGGAGGTAACATACAATAATTTAATGAGTAACTGGTATGTGTAAGGAACCACCTTGGGATCATTTATAATAATTTAATAGATGACTTGGCAAGCAGTCGGTATTAGAACAATTTGAATTTGAGGGTTACAGAGCATGCAGCACTAGTCATGACCATGAGTGTGACCTGCTTGACAATTAGAGATTAGTCCAAGGCATGCATTTACAATATATTACAATATATGGATTCTTTATAAAGCCTGTGGCTATCAGCACTAAGCATACATTTTAAGAACATCCTCACAATCAATTTACCTATAGGTGTACTTGTACAGTTACTGTACCTGGCAGCCATGTAGGTTGTTTCAAGCATGTCAGAGAACAGCAAAAATTCTTTGGTGGATTTAGATTAGTCTCTTTGTCTCTTCATATTATCCCAATGTACACTGGTTTCTTCTTCTGAGCCTACAACTTTGAATGTACGCTATAGTAAATAGATACATTTTGTACAAAATAAATAAAATAGATCATATAATGATTGTCAAAGTTTTTTTTTTTTTTTTCCCCCGTTATCTTCTTCCTGAATTTTTGGTCAACGATACCCGGGACACTGAAACACCGGTGAACATGAAATTTGGTGGGTATGTAGCCCCACTAGACTTTTACGGAAAAAATTTGTTTCGTCCCCGGGGGCCACTCCGGGTTGGGCCCCCCGAACCGCAAAAAAACAACAGTTTTCCCTAAATAACTACCTGAACCGTGGGACTGAGGATGAGATGTTCAGAACTGCACCAAATGTTATGTGTATGATTGACCTGGCATTCTCTGGGGGTATGCCAAGTTTCATAGAATTTCATCCATGGGGGGGGGGTCTAAAAAAATTTAGGTTATGTGTACATTTAGTGACTGACGCTCATTGGCCTGTAGATGGCGGTGCACACATATACACATGCACACACACACACAGGCACGCACATACTATCGGTATTAGAACGACCGATACATAATTACAAATTCAGTACGATTAAAAGAAAGCCAAAAATATTCATCATCATCATCATCATCATCATCATGGCTGCATTTACAGTATTGGCGATACGTAGTCGTTTGTCCACTAGATGGCGCATCGTTGCAGTGAGACGTAATTTTGTTGGAAGTTAAAAGTGGGTTGGAAAAACAATGGACGCTTCCTACAAGGACTGTAGTTTACCGCGGAGAACGTCTAATAAGGATTGGACGATGTTTACATGAAATGTAATTCCCATTTCTTCTTAAAGCCGAAAAAAATCTGAGAATGTTTATCAGGACATGCTTGGTTTTTACTGCAGGTACGTTAATCTTATAATATCAATAAGGACCTAGGTACAATAATGTTACCGTTAGCGTTGGTTGAGTGATGGAGGCCAATTTGATTGCATTCGTAGAAAACTATAAATGCGGTTATACCAAGCAAATTGATAGCAGCACTGTAATTGTATCTTTCGACTGTCATTTGTTGCATGTGCTACAAAAATCATTCTGTGCAATGGAAGATTTACCAACGTTACGCCGGTCTGATACAGTTTTGCCTATACATGTGTGAGACTGAGACGCCTGTTTATTTGTTTTAAGTGCGTGCAGGGTGTGAGAGGGGAATCGATGTGCTTTGATTCCAGCTTGGTAGTTGTAGTCTGTGAAATTAAAAAGCACGTGTGTGTGAAGTATCCAAACAATGACACCTTCATTTCATTATGGCTGCTTTAGCAACACACCTTAAGCTACTGTGTAGTGGGTCCCATTTAGAAGTGGCTACTTCATTCGCGCTTTCCTTGACTCATGGAGCTGCGTGAATTTTATTACAACTTTTCGCACGATATGGCAGTTTAAGTCCGCTTGATACTGTAAGGCGTAAGCCATTGGTTTCCAAAAGAGATTTTATTTGTGTCGCCAGCATAGCCTATTGACCATTTATGTTGTAAATAGGCCTACCTGTAGCTTAGGGAAGCTAACAGCTTTCTATTAGGATCTAGTTTGTTAGTTACAGTTTTGTCATAACTCCCTGATGCATTTTTGAATTTAGAATAACCAGAGCGTGGATATCTCAATCGGAAAATTAAACAATATCGGGCGCCTATGGACTAGACTGGGTGAACCCAGCCTGATCTGCCCGCTATTTATTTTTTGATTTCTTAAAAGATTGAGCTTGGTCTGGTGAAAGCCAGACAAGCCATGGACCTCAGTTACACAATGCAAGGGAACATGAATCAGCCTATATTTGCACGAACAACGGACAACAGCTCTTCAACTTTGGCCCGTTAAAATGTGTATGTACAGTCTAGCGACGCATTTCATCAAGGCCCATTTGGACATGTCAGTTATTTGCACCACTGGTTAGATGTAAAACAGCATTTCGTTTCAGACTACTGTTACTTAATTTGTGCATTGACAATAAAGTATCACATGAACTAAAGATGACTAAAATCTTATGCAGAAGAAGAAACATTCACAAAAAATCCATCTATCCAAAAATGACCTTTGTTTTTGATAGCTGTTAAAAATGGCTTGTTTTTGTTTATTAATAAATAAATAAATAAATAAATAAATAAATAAATAAATAAACTAGATGTACCGCAGAGCGGTACAAAATATGACCGCCGCCCAGTCCAGCATATTTTTTCCACAAAAAGAAATCACGCTGAAAGGCCTATATGATTCTAACTGTCTCACTAAATTGCATTATCCACACTCAATTCTCACTGGTATCTGCTAGACAACAAGTACCAAAACATGATTAGTTCATAGATTTCACATGTAAAATTCATTTTATACAACCCCACCTCCATCTTGCCTGTTCATAATTCTGAGAAATTCTTGATTGTTTGTGTTATGTTTATGTTATGTGTGTGGGTGTGTGTGTGTGTGAGTGTGTTTGTGTGTGTGTGTGTGTGTGTATGTGCCTGTGCATGCAAGCGTACATATGTCTACTGTGTGAGTATGTGTCATACGTATGATTACTGTGAATGTATGTGTGTGTGTGTGTGTGTGTGTGTGTGTGTATCTGTTTGTGCACATGTGTGCACATGAAATGGGTTAACATGACCCCTGGAGGCAAACATATGGGAAAAAATGGTCATCCTAGGCCCTACAGTTCTCAAGATATTCACAGAGAACTGTGTCTGCCCTACCCTCCTTTCGGGGGGTCCAGTCCAGCGGGGGGGCTACAGATCAAAAACGAAAAATGACGGACACTGAAAGACCGGGGTACACGAAACTTAGTGGGCATGTAACCCCACATGGATAGCATGGAACCATCGTTTTTCGTTTTGATCTGTAGCCCCCCCGCTGGACTGGACCCCCCGAAAGGAGGGTAGGGCAGACACAGTTTTCTGTGAATATCTTGAGAACCGTAGGGCCTAGGATGACCAATTTTTTCTGTATGTTTGCCTCCAGGGGTCATGTTAACCCATTCCATGTGCACACATGTGCATAAACAGATACACACGCACACACATACATTCACAGTAATCATACGTATGACACATACTCACACAGTAGACATATTATGTACACATGGATGTACATGCACAAACACACATACGCAGACAAACACACAAGCACGCACACACACACACACACACACACACACACACAAACATAAACACGTACACGCGCACAATTCAAGAATTTCTCAGAATTATGAACAGGCAAGATGGGGGTGGGGTTGTATAAAATCCCAATGTCCTATTGCAGTGACAGGGACACTGTACTGCAGGAGATGTTTTCCTTTGCATGAAAGTTAAATTGAGGTCCTGAATCACCATGGTTGTTAAAGATCCCATGGCACTTATCGCAAAGAGTAGGTGGTTCCCTGATTTGCTTTATTTATGTACACATACATAAAGACACACACACATGCGTGCACACACACACACACACACTACACATGCACACACATACATGCACACACACGACACGCACAAACACGCACACAAACAAACATACACACACACACACACACACACACATGCACCCACACATACAAACACACCTACATACACAAACACACACACACACACACACACACTCACAAACAAAACACATATACACAAAAACAACCACACACTCTGCAGACACTCAATTACAAACACAAAAAAAAAGGAACAAAGTAGGAAATTAACACAATTTGACAAGGAAA
Source organism: Alosa sapidissima (assembly GCF_018492685.1). Lineage (NCBI taxonomy): Eukaryota > Metazoa > Chordata > Actinopteri > Clupeiformes > Clupeidae > Alosa > Alosa sapidissima. The sequence continues at coordinate 30,137,421 of NC_055970.1, forward strand.
AAATGTGCTGGACTGGGCGGTGGTCATATTTTGTACCGCTCTGCGGTACATCTAGTTTAATAGGTATTAGTGATACCTCGAAATTAACCCATATGCACAAAACATAATTTCTGAAATGATTTCTTGATTTATAACATGAGATATGTCTCCATGTTGGGTAGTGTAAAATAGTGAAGTGATAGCAGGTAGATCATGTAGGCCTACATGTCACATGAGCCACACATAGGCGCTGCTTCTTCTGTCCCTCCCAAACTGCATTAAAATGGTGTGTTTAGCAATCAGAATCTCAATTTTTTTTCGGGGGAGAAACTCCCGGACACCAATATAGTCTGCACCCCTCTCAGAAAATACTTACAACATCCCTGTAGGGAGTTATTTGTCATTTGGCCAGATTGTTTTATTTCCTATCCCACAACCCCCACACTTTTAAAAAGCTTGATACGCCTCTGGTCGCCAGCATAGCCTATTGACCATTTATGTTGTAAATAGGCCTACCTTATAGGCCTACCTGTAGCTTAGGGAAGCTAACAGCTTTCTATTAGGATCTAGTTTGTTAGTTACAGTTTTGTCATAACTCCCTGATGCATTTTTGCATTTAGAATAGCCAGAGCGTGGATATCTCAATCGAAGAATTAAACAATATCGGGCGCCTATGGACTAGGCTGGGTGAACCCAGCCTGATCTGCCCGCTATTTATTTTTTGATTTCTTAAAAGATTGAGCTTGGTCTGGTGAAAGCCAGACAAGCCATGGACCTCAGTTACACAATGCAATGGAACATGAATCAGCCTATATTTGCACGAACAATAACGGACAACAGCTCTTCAACTTTGGCCCGTTAAAATGTGTATGAACAGTCTAGCGACGCATTTCATCAAGGCCCATTTGGACATGTCAGTTATTTGCACCACTGTAAAACAGCATTTCGTTTCAGACTACTGTTACTTAATTTGTGCATTGACAATAAAGTATCACATGAACTAAAGATTACTAAAATCTTATGTAGAAGAAGAAACATTCACAAAAAATCCATCCATCCAAAAATGACCTTTGTTTTTGATAGCTGTTGAAAACGACATGGAACTGACAGAGATGTTTTTGTTTTTTAATAAATAAATAAATAAATAAAAATATAACATTATGCTAATACCTTTTGCTTTTCCCAAATACAATGTAGCCTACAGGTGTAAGTGACCTTTCATCAATCCAGTTGCAATGGATGAACTGTGATGAACTGCCCTACTTGTGATTGTTTAGAGATTTTAAAGGTTTTATAACAATGCTACAACTTCTTTGGCTATTCTACAATCTATTCACCTTTTCAGCGCCAGTAGGCTACTTTCTGTGCAGCCGCACACACACACACACAGGCATGCCAAACAAGCATACACAAAAGTTTCAAGAGTGGGGGATGGAGTAAAATATGGAGACAAATTGAAGTGTGATTTATTTTCGCGGAATGGATGTACAGGACTGAGCGACGGTCATATTTTGTACCGCTATGCGGTACATCTAGTTAATGTGTGATGTGATGACACAATCCGTTGGATTAGATTCAGAGCATCACTGGCTTGACTAGTCTTTGGTACCTTGGCCAGCCTAACAATGACAAAGCTAAACAAACATTGTTAGTTGTACCTCTGCTTTAAAGGTCATCCAATTCCTGCTCTTGTTTAACAAAAATGTATCAATCTATCCTTTAGCTATTAAACAACTTCAACTAATACTAATCTTGCCCTTTGGTCACCTGTGCAAAATCACATCTTCATGATGTTCAAATTGTGATGATGGACTGAGAGTCTCATGCTTCAGTGCTGGCTTCAGCTGTGCTGCAATAACATTACCTGGAGTGTGTTACTGAGATGAAAAATGTCAGTTCTTCTTTCAGCCCTGTGGTGTCTTTAATGCATGATTACCAGAAGCATCAGCTCATGTCATCTCATGATTTGTGGCAAGCACCAAAACATAAGCAGGATTGGAAACATGACATAACTGCAGTATGTAATGTAAGTAGTACAGGACAGTCACAGCACACATGAACGGAGCACATGGACACATCTGTGGACCTGAGCACGGCCAGTAATAAGTGTAAGTAGCAGTGCATATAGCAGCTTGGATGTGAACGGGAGGATGCACTCATGTGATCAAGGCTGTGTGTTTACAGAGGTGCCGGCTGCAGATAGGTTCTGCTGAATCCCTGCTTTCGTCTAATCTTGCTCTTCCACGTTCTGCTGAGACCGTGCATAAATACATCAAACAGCTCACCCCTTACACAAGCCTTTAATGCTGGGATGCAGATTAAAGACAAACAGCTAAATAAAAAGTATGCGTTAGTAATCCCAATACACTAGGCAGCCACATACCCCACTTTTTCAAACTATCCAGTAAACATGAAACTGGCAGAGGACACGTTGTCTGATCTTTCACATTTTTAAGTTAAGCGTAAAAGGTCAGTTGAGCACAAATGGCCTCATGACTTATTACCAATTAAAGCAGTCATTTTTGACGGCTTGTCTAATACTGTGTCCTTAGAAGGAGACTGGGTTGCATGACCACATTTCTGGAAATAAATGAAGCAATTAACCATTAAAGGAAATGTCTGTGACAGAATGGCATATCAATTTTGGCGAGCATCATTTAAAATGTCCTGAGTTCACCTTAAGTTCTTCAGACACTTCAGCAGGCGACTGATCAAATTAAATGTGCACATAAGGCATCTCACGGGGGGACTTGGTGACTCTGCCAGTCTGCAAAAACTGTTGCTGTCTCTTTCAATTTTACATTGAATATTCCGCTAAGCCGGATGGTGTAATTAACGCATGTCACCACCCAACTGTAAATAACAGTGTTCACAACGGAAATGCATCACAAATGGAAACAACTGAATGGAATCCTGGCCTTCACTGCCAAGATAAAAGGAAACAAGAGTCATATACTGTACATGCTAATGAGGGGTCATCAAAAAGGGCCCTAATTCCACATCCACCCGCTCTATAATTCAACAAACGATATTCAGCATAGATTTATACAATATGAAATTGGTCAATGGTACACCCCCACCCCCAATTATCACCACTTATGTTCGGAAATTCTAAAACAACGATGTTTTTTAACACTTCAAAATAACATTTGCTAAATGAACCTTACATTTTTCAGTAGCCATAGGTGTATAGATTTGAACAAAATCTGGTTTGGTTCTTAACGGGAGCATTTACTGCCTGAAATATCCGATTTTGTTTACCACGCTCGGAGTTATAGTGCTGGCCTGATGGGTCGCCTATTTACACTGTTTCAACGGCACATGAACGGTTAGACCTCGGTGGTAGTGGGGGAGGGGCATGAGAGTTGTAAACATTCAACATTTTGAAGTCCCCTCAATCTGCTAGACTTGCCAACTGCAGCTTTAATTAGGACAGCGCACCTGTTTAATTCTCATAGCACACTGGCCCCTAATTTCATAGCGCAAATAGCACTCTGAACAAATTTTGCATGGTAAACTGATAGGAGAAGGATACCTATATTTGCTAATTTCATTAACATAAAGCAGGCTGACAATCAGGCATAAATGGTTTGGTTAATTAGTGGATGCGACAGTGAAGTCATTATTTTTCAGTCAATCACAGTGATTTGACAATATACTATTAACTTTCACATATGGAGCTTAATTGCTCTACAATGGAGAAAACAACTATTTTCCTGTCGCAGACAGAACGATTTACACCAGAGAAGACAGAGTGGACATTCTTGTGTGGGAGGTTTGCCAGGCACAAAATCAGTTAAATGTTTCACAAGGTGGAAAAGGTGTTGGTTTGAAGGAAACCATGAATTGATCTCCCACATATGTGCGGATCCGCAACTGCATTTCGTCGACCCACCCATTTTTGCATTTTATGGTTTTGTTCATGTAATCAAATTAGCTAAACTATCTTACTCAGGCTTAAGGCCATGCATGGCGTACTTTGGCATGTTTCCAGCCTTCTTGCACATCAACAAAAGTAGGGCCTTATTGATACATACAGACTTGCATTTCTTTAGCAAGATTTTCATGAATGTGTGACTAAAATATGTGAATAAATTGGATGGATGGAAATGTCTGAGTCTCCAGTTTCAACGCTCTGGCAAACTCTGGTTTTGTGGCATTCTGGTTAGATTTGAAATAAAGTCCTCATCTTAGCAATTTCATCAATACAACATTTCATCATTTTATCTTAAAGGTCTATGCTGTGTGTGCAGGTATCACAGTCTTTACTGAATTCCTACTGAATTGTGGACTCAACGTGATGAGAAATTAGATAAAAGAAGGCAACAGTGCACTAACCCTTTAACACATGACTGAACTGAGAACAGTGACGCCATATAAGAAAGCACTGAGAGTGGATGCTCTGCTCAAATTCCTGTACTAGCAGGGCATTTGTTTGGTATGATACCTGACAACCTGACAACCCACTACATCGTTTTTCACAGTGTTAACACAACCACAATGTTGCCAGGTGATATGTCAGATGCAAGCAAGCACTGCATGACAAGTAAAAGCCAATGAAGTAAAATTCATTGCTCTGTATTTTTCAAGCTGAGGGAATTCACAATTTCTCAAGGTACTAAATCCTTGAGTGTGCTCAGCACCCATTTATGCACTTTTCCCTTTCCCACCCTCACAATATTGAGGAGATAAATGAGGTAACAGAAGCAAATGTCAGTGTGCTTCTGTACTGTACATGACATCCTCTGTGATTTTCAAGAATGTAGCCTGCCCTGCCTTTTCAGTAGTAAGCAGTAGCTTTCAACTGGTGCCATGTCCGGTCACGCAATCAGCGAAAGGATAGAAAAACTCAAAAATACTTGTTTACACACAAGGAGACAAACTCACTCCAGTGCTACTTATCTCTTCTTTGTGGTACAGCATGGCACGTCCAATGGCAGCTGGAGTACAGATGTAGCCAGAGGCAAAGCGTGTCAGCTCGCTCGAGGAGCAAAGGGCCCAGAACATCCTCTCATAATCAAAGGCAAGTGAAGTGTCATCTGGTGTTGTGCGAGTTGTTTTTGCTTTCAAAGTTTTTGATGTCCATGTTCATTAAAGTGAGAAGCAAGTAAATGCGGTCCCTAGTGATCTTACAGTGAAGATAAATTGGAGGCGATTTGGAGTGTTCCATCGCAACACCCATAATGGGGTTTCAGCAAAGACTGTGCAGACACACACAAACAAACCTTCAAAGGAAAGTGAGTCGTTAGATTAAGCCCTACTCTTCAGAAAAGTACCAGCTGAACCATGAAATACACTTGAGGCATCAGTTTAGTTGTCAGGTAAGCCTGGGAAGGTAATCACATCATGCACAGACAAACTGACACTGATGGCAAAAGTGCTGTAAATGTTTGCAGGCATTAAATGATGTGTTGAGTAACTATAGATGGCATCCCAGCCACTCTGATGATTTGTAAAATGCCATTAGGTGAATGCAACACAATATATCCATGCCAAACCTTTCACCAACTGAAGTAAACAGCCACTCCAAATTAGCCATGCAGGTGAGCTACGTGAACCTTAAATATGCCCAATTAGGTGAACGGAAAAGGTGGCGCAGTGGCTTAGCCACCCTGTAAGGTGGTGAAGGTCACTCGTCTCCAGTCTGTGGTGGGCTTGAGAGGATGAAGGTTAAGGTTGTTTGTAGGTGCAGCGAGTTAGTCCGAGGGAAGAGAGGAAGGCACTGCGTGTCGTCTGTGTGTGTTGAGGCAGAATACGTGTGTCTGGGAGAGCGGTGGCAGTGAGGGGGGTCAGGACAGACTCCTCTGTATGAGCCCAAGTCAGTCGGTGCCCCTAGCTGGTGGTCCTTCACTCTAGGGGGGCATCTGTTCTTTAATTAGCCCAATTAGCAGGCTACGCAGCGCATCAGCATTCTGGTGCACTCGCCTGCCGTCATATCAGCAGCGACCCCCCACCGCCCCATCCCCTCGTCTCCTTCCCTCCTCTGCTCAGCTCGCGTTCCACACTCCAGCCCGAGGTCATCATTACCAACACAGCAAAGCAGCGCGCCTGCCACCGACACCAATGCGGCTCCCCGTGCTCAAGTCAAGCTTCATCACCATCATTGCCATCACAGCCACCGCCGACGCAATTACAATCATTACGAATCTGTATTGTTTCGCTGGCTTTTCTATCGCTTGCAGCCCCTCCCACTCTTTGTTGGCCGCCTGTGCCTCCTGATCCATTAGCTTCCCTTCTCAGCTGGCATAAGCACTTTGGATTTCTGATGTGCACCAAGCACAGGTAGCGCCTCAATGGGTCACACATCAAAGTCCACTTGTGATGTATAAACACTGTTGAATTGAGGGCCTGAACCATTGTTAAATTATGGCTTTAAAGCCCACGCACTCCCACTGAACAATCTGTGAAGGATACACTCAGCCTGCCACAGTACCATGACGGGAGATCTGCAGAAAAGGAGGAAATAAGGAAGAAAGAAAAGAAAAGGAAATCAAATGAAAAAGAAAAGGGGATCCCAGCACAGCTGTGTCCCTAACAAAATGTGTTATGATCTCCGCCGGTCGGAATAAGGAGGATGAGGAGGAGCATGAGGAAGGTAAGTGGGCGGAAGGAAGACTGCCCAGACTGGCATCAGAGCATCGGAGCACTGCTGTTGTAATTTAGTATATAACATACTGTAATAGTCTCATGGACCCTCCACCTGAATGTATTATTTCAGTACAATCATGTCACATGAAGTGTTCATGCTTTTCAGGACTTCAAGATAAAAACTGCTGCTCTCCACCTGAAAAACTGAAGGCCTTTAAAAAAAAAAACGTTGAACACATCTGTGAACAAAACAGTGAGGTCAAGAGGTTGGATAAGCTAAGGTAAGAGATAGATAACTTTACTTTATTTTACAGCAAAACTAAAAGCTTTTATTGTCTTTATATCGAGTCTCAGAACATTGAGAAGCGGATCAAGGAGGAGTTTGATAAGCCTCACTAAGTTCTAGGTGATGAAGAGCCAACCAGGATACGTACACTGAGAGAAGAAGAGGAGGAGCAGAAGAGTCGAGTGATGAAGGAGAAGATTGAGAGGATGAGCAGAGAGATCTCATGTCTTTCAGCCACAATCAGATCCATAGAAGAGAAGATGAGAGCTGATGTCACATCAGTAGTAGGAACGGCTGAAGTGCCCTTGAGCAAGACACCTAACCCCTCACTGCTCCCCGAGCGCCGCTGTAGCAGGTAGCTCACTGCGTCGGGATTAGTGTGTGCTTCACCTCACTGTGTGTTCACTGTGTGCTGAGTGTGTTTCACTAATTCACAGATTGGGATAAATGCAGAGACCAAATTTCCCTCACGGGATCAAAAGAGTATATATACTTATACTTATATACTTATATTTCTACAGGTAAATAGAAGACACTTCTCAGGTGAAAAGGGTAGATGAGTCTGTTGAGAACTGATCTGTGTATTTGTGTTTTTTAAGGTAACTCAGGTCTAGTGTGTGTGTGTTTTATGGACGGAAGTGAAAACAGGGCTTCCCATGTGAATAGTTCCAAGTATGTGTCTACTTAGAAAATCACTGTCTCATTTTACATAGGCTACTGTAGGTATTTGTACATGTTGTAAGTACACAAGTCACAGCATCAGCATGTAAATAAGAAAATAATCAACCCACTTCAATGAATTAGGCTAAGCTAGGCCAAAGGTAGAGGTGTCTGACTGAGTTATTGCACGTACAGAAACTACAAGGGTAGGGTATGTATCCACTTATCTAACTTTGGGGTAGACAATGAATAAGCTAATTTTCCAAAAAGTTGGCGCGTTCCTTTGACAGTTATAAAACAAATTAAGTCATAAAATACATAATTAGAAGTCATCAAGTTCTGTCAAAAAGCATTTCTTTTGTTTTTTATATTACCATGTGGGATACTTTTTGTCCTATTAAATTCATGCAGTGAGTATACATTAGGCCTACTTATGCCTATGTGTTTGGATGTTGCTGCAGTGGCTGCTACAACAATTGAGGGAGAGAGTGCTGGAGGAGGAGGAGAAGAAGGTTGAAAAGAAGGAGAAGAGAGGAGAGAAAGAGCACAGGCTGGGCAGTCCAGTACCAGACAGGAGGAGGAGGAGGAGGAGAGAGACAGGCAAGAAATGGATGAGGACATGATGTGGGCTAGACGTCAAAGCCATTTATTTCATATTGCGCGCACATTTAAATGTTTTTTTTTTTATGTATTGGGTGTTGGGTGCCTGTGCCCCAACAAAGCTCTAGGTCTAGAATCGCCCCTGGAAATGCATCAGTTTATCTTTTATTTATTTGCATTGTGCAGGCTACATTCACAAATACATTAGCCTACATAAACAGAATATAGGAACAGGAAAATGTCTCGGATCCATTGTTTATGGCGACTGCAAGATTGGTAGCCCAATTAGCCTAACAGTTAGTGATGGTGACTTATAGCCTATGTGACTGTCCGTGCGGCACACCCTTATTCAACATGACTCCTAACTTTGGTTGAAAGATTACAGAAGCTAGGTTAGCTGTGACAATATCCTGGGTAATATCCTAACAGCTAATGCTATTTTACACAGTAAAATCCGCATTTTAAGCCTGGTCACCAGTTGCCAGTTTGTATGGCTAATTATTTTGCCTAGACTGCAATGAAAAAGCTTCGTATTTTTGGGTGGCAAAGCTGATCTACAAACCACAAAAAGGGGCAAACATGTACATGCTGAAGGGCAAAGGGAATATCACAATGTTTTACTCTGGGCTTTTTTGGGATAGGCTATGCATTGGCAGACAGCCCTAACTTACCGTTGTCGTTGACACACCCGCTCGCTTGACTGCCGGTGCAAACAAGTACAGTAGCCTGTGCTTTGTACGCCTGTTTGAGTCGTGATTCACTCGGATCTTTCACCCGTATCTTTAAATTAACCCATGAGTCGCGAGTCTCTAGTATCATTAACTCGGATCAGTTGAGTCCTACTACAATTCAATCTAAAACGATAAACAACGCCACACACAAACCTCTTGCAACATTTAGCTAGCCTACTAGCCATCATAGCTGCCAAAAATGTAACAATTTCGTAAGTAGGATAACCACAACTCCACAAATCAACTCAAGCGACTGAGTGAGCAGGCAGTCTGAGATAACTGGTTAACTTCCCGCAGAGCCGGGTTAGTCGGATCAGCCGGCCGGTTAGGCTACATTGAGTACGAGTCGGCTACGGCTACGTTGTCATGAGTGGCTGTAGACGAGCGAGTAGCTCCTCCTCAAAGTGAAAAGCAATTCCACAACAAAAGCCATTCTTCACCTCTTAAATAACATTCAATGTTCTGCATGTAGCCTAGGCATACTTTAGATTTGGTGTATAGATGTAGCATATTAAAATGCAATTAGGTCGCGCAGACAGTCCGAAACATTGCACGCTCTTAATGGAGCTGCTTTGTATACCCGGGTTAGTCGGATCGCTGGGCCGGGCGGTTACGTTATGAGTGCGAGTCAGCCGAATCAGCCGGCTACGTTGTCATGAGTGGATCAGTAGACGAGCGAGTAACTCCTCGTCAAGGTGAAAAGCAAATCCACAACAAAAGCCATTCTTTCACTTCTGAAATAACATACAATGTTCTACACGTAGGCATAGCCTAGGCCTACTTTTAAATGCAATTAGGTCGCGAAGACAGTCCGAAACATTGCAAGCTCTGTATGGAGCTGCTCAGGCTAGCCGGGTCAGTTGGATCAGCAGGGCGGGCCGGTTACGTTGTTATGAGTGCGAGTCAGCCGAATCAGCCGGCTACGTTGTCATGAGTGGATCTTTAGAGGAGCGAGTAACTCCTCGTCAAGGTTAAAAGAAAATCCACAACAAAAGCCATTCTTTCACTTCTGAAATAACATACAATGTTCTACACGTAGGCATAGCCTAGGCCTACTTTTAAATGCAATTAGGTCGCGAAGACAGTCCGAAACATTGCAAGCTCTGTATGGAGCTGCTCAGGCTAGCCGGGTCAGTTGGATCAGCAGGGCGGGCCGGTTACGTTGTTATGAGTGCTAGTCAGCCGAATCAGCCGGCTACGTTGTCATGAGTGGATCTGTAGACGAGCGAGTAACTCCTCGTCAAGGTGAAAAGCAAATCCACAACAAAAGCCATTCTTTCACTTCTGAAATAGCATACAATGTTCTACACGTAGGCATAGCCTACTTTAAAATGCAATTAGGTCGCGAAGACAGTCCGAAACATTGCAAGCTCGTATGGAGCTGCTCAGGCTAGCCGGGTCAGTTGGATCAGCAGGGCGGGCCGGTTACGTTGTTATGAGTGCGAGTCAGCCGAATCAGCCGGCTACGTTGTCATGAGTGGATCTTTAGAGGAGCGAGTAACTCCTCGTCAAGGTTAAAAGAAAATCCACAACAAAAGCCATGCGTTCACTTCTGAAATAACATATATTCTGCACGCATAGCCTACTTTAAAATGCAATTAGGTCGCGAAGACAGTTGCAATGTCCGAAACATTGCAAGCTCTGTATGGAGTTGCTTGAGTAGGCTAGCCTACCTGGGTCATTTGGATCAGCCGCGGGCGGACCGGTTACATTATGTTGTTATGAGTGCGAGTCAGTCGAATCAGCCGGCTACATTGTCATGAGTGGATCTGTAGACGAGCAAGTAGCCTAGTTTCTACTCGTGTCAAGGTGATAATAATAATAGGCCTAATGAGAATAGTAGTAGTAGTAGTAGTAGTAATAATAATAATAATAATAATAACAATAATAATAATTTAGTCACTGCAGGGCATTTCTACGTTCCTGTTTCTATGTCTACATTGAAAGTCAATTGCTTAGGCTAGGTTAAGACAATAAATAAACAGTCTGGCTCAAACTGCTTTCTTTCCCGTGAGTGGGTGGAGATTTTGATGCTATTATATTAGGCTATTTTATATTATATTATATTATATTATATTATATCATATTATATTATATTATATATGATATTATATTAGGCTACCTAACATGATATATATATATATATGTATAGCTATGATTAATAGGCTAATAATATTAGTTGCCTAGTAGGCCTATTAGCTGCCTATAATACTTATTAGAATAGATTCCTAGTAGCCTACTATTAGTATATAGTAGTGGTAATAAACATTGTAGCAGAGTAGCATTAGACCTAGGCAAATTTTCTATTGTTAACAAAACAACAACAAATAATTAATTATTATAATATAGGCTACCCTCCCTGTCAATAAGATCAAAGTTTCTGAACATGAGCACCAAAAAGATGAACAATGTGTGGATGCACTTTGACCAGGAGACCAAAACTCTTAGGCTAAATGCAAGTACTGCAAAAACTTTTATATTTTTATATTAATATTGCAAGCAGAGTACTGTATGTAATGTATGTGAGTGATGACAGTGAAGATGTGTGTGTGGGCGGGAGGGGAGTGGAGCAGTGACTGTGTGTGTGTGTGTGTGTAGTGTGTGTGTGGGTAGGTGGGGGCAGTGTGCTGTAAGTATGTAGAGGATGTGTGTTGGAGAAGATCCTGAAGACAATGTGTGTATGTGGGGGGGGGGGGGGGGGGGGGGGGGCTAGTGTGCAGCAAGTATGTAGAGGAGTACTACTGCAAGTATACTACTGCAAGAATACCCTGAAATTAGAAACCTCACAATACCTAATTGTATTAGTATCAATATAGCCTACGTTTAAGAATGACAGTCGTGCGCTTCCCGTAGCCTCTGTCTTTTCTCCTCACACTCACACAGCTGTCGTGATCCGAGCAAGTAGCGATGTTGATTTTGACCTGCACCTCTCAAGTTTGTGTTGCCTAGGCCAGTGGTTCTCAAATGGGGGTACGTGATATTTTAACCCTTAAAAACCCGATTGACGCAAAGTGCGTCAAAAAACACGCCCTTTCTTCTCTGTTACATTGCTCCGCAACTGTTCATCGCAGCGAGATGAATCCGTTATTGCGTGACAGAGCAGAAGGGGGCTTTCCAACGAGACCACGCACTTGTCTGTACGTTAAACTAAGAAAAAGAAAAATCATGAAATTAAATCAAATTGCCTCATATTTACAGTCTATACTTCTCTGCGTTCACCTGCGCACCCATTACTCACGTTTGAATTACCGTGAACGCATAGACATGGAAAGCATATCAGATGAAAGAGGAGACACAGGGCTATCAATTAGTACCAAGTATGTCGATCTTTCTGGCTTATGACAACAGAAGAAGTGACTGCAAAATAATAACGTCATATACAAAAACCAAACGCTGCACACCCCGTTTGAATTACTCGCGGACCTGTGATCGCATAGATATGCCACGCATGTCAGATGAAAAAGGAGACACAGGGCTATCATTTGATACCAAGTACATCCTTCTGGGTTATAAAACAGACGAAGTGACAGCAAAATAATAACTTCATATAGCTCGACTTACCTCACGTTTTTGTGCCAAAGCATGTTTATAATCCAACGCTATTGTGTGTTTCTCTATGGCAAAGAATGTTAATAATCTGGTTTTGAGATCCTAGCAAATTCCTGCATGGCATCCAATTCAAGGCTCACATTGCATCCCAATTTGTTCGACAAAAAAACACCTTTTTTGCCTTTACTGTACATGGCAATGCAGTAAAAAGTTGTAGAGAATCATAGGTGCAGACACCATAGGCACACCACAGGCTAAACTCAGGTCAAGTCAGGTCAGATCAGTTCTGTCACAGATATGGAGTGCAAAAAGGTCATTTTTAATCACTAAATAAAAAATGGCATTCATTTCTGTAAGGCGCACACCACATATGTATGTAGATTGCTCAGCCCCAGAGAATCCCTCCACCATGGCAATGATATTGCCAGATTCAGGAGAGTCTGCCATACACAGACATGACATGCATGTAAAGCTATGTGCTTGCTGTGGTGAGATACATGTCAAAATATAATAATTTTTATAATACGCTTTTTATATTTTAATTCTTTAAAAATCAAAATAAAATCAATGCTAGTACTAAAACATGAAAAAAATTAAAATATACATATATTTAAAAAGTAGAATCCATGCAAAAATACCTTTAAAAATATGTAATAAATATTTCAGGAAAATATAAGCTTATAAAATGAATTTTAAATTTCAGCAGGCTAGTCCCCCCATACTATATTTAGTTAATTAGGCCTAGGCCTACTGTTGAGTTTTCCGAAATAAGCCACACAAACTATTGGCAAACGTTTAGCCTACATCTTGAGAGAGTTCCTTCTAGGTAACTGTTAGCTCACGTCAGGGTTTCCGTTATCCGGTAATTACCGGACATTGGCCGGAAAAAAAATGAAATGTCCGACAAAATTAAATCTCTCCGGTCAAATTGTCAGATTGAAATTGGCTAATAATCCCGTCCCCTAACGCAATCTGAATTTGAGAATAAGCCTTAATATGTAAGCCTATGCCCTCTGGCTATGTTTTTAAATGAATAGGCTCTACCGTTTGAAAAGTAGCCTAAGCTATTAAACAACACGCATAGCCTATGCTGCATTTCAAATAGGAAGCGCACGCTTAAAACGTCCATGTTAAACAACGAACAAATGAGTGAGGCGGTTCAAACATGGCCAGGCCCAGGCCCAGGCTTAAAAGTTTTTTCAGAGGCCAGACGCGATGGTTGATGATAAATTGGTAACGTCTGAAGCCTCAGATGTCCGGTCAACTCCACCACCAGATACAAAGCAGAAGTAGAAGTGTGTCAGGCGTATCTGTTGGAATCAGTGACATTGGAAGTGGAGTAGCGGGGGGTGCGGCCGCTCCAAGACACTGTCATTCTCCGTGTACACTGGACATGCAAAGTGTTCTTTACCCAAAGCATACAGTAGGCCTATGCGTTCTCTGTCTATGATCTGCAGGGTTAGGGCCTCCTCGACGAGGCGATTACTGGTCCACTGATAATTTCTGGCACAATTAAACGGTATCATTGAACCGCGGCCGAAAGAAAAAGTAACTAAACATTTCCCAGAATAGGAAACATTTCTTAATTTATTGTTATCAAATAAAGAGGCATAGCATTAGGGGGTAGTGGTGTGAGCGCTCATTCTTGTGTGTGCGCATCTGTGCAAGTTAAACAGTCACCACTGGAGATAACGTGGGTAGCAGCAACAAACAACGTAGCCTTTTTAAAACAACGAACGAAGCGGACTCTTGCTGTCCATGAATATATGGATATGAATATATGGATATATAAGCGGACTCTTGCTGTCCATGAATATATGTCCATGAATATATGGATATTTGACTGGCAAATCATCAAAATGTCCGGCACCATTTTTTTCTAGCGGAAACTCTGGCTCACGTGTCATGTCTATCATTAATGTAGTGATGATTTCAACAAAATCATAGAAATTAACATTGCAAGACACTTATCTCTTCTATGATCCCATAAATATTTTCTTTGACATGTTAGTTTTTTGAACATTTATTTTATCAAATGACATAGAAAACATAATGAATTGCATCCATATATCCTTGGATGATGCGCAACCTCTAGCCTAAAACCATGAGAATGAAAGCTACTTTGACGTTCCTCTTAAAGTGACAGGCACTCAATTAGACCTACACACCACCACTGTAATAACATTGACACTGATGTGAATGATCACAGTATTCAATGTTACTGATGTCCTCAAGGTGGTGGAGGCCCCAAATCAAATCAATACTGTCATTCCTGGTCCATGCTCTGGCAACAGCTCAGACACGGAATGTATATGGAGAACAATAAAAAGGGGACCTTGAAATTGTGACGTTAAAGGTGCCGCGATGAAAAATTTGGGTGCACCTAAATTTTGTGCTAGTGCACCTAAATAAAAAAGTTAGGCGCACCAGTGCAACCAATGCAACAAGTTAGTCTGGAGCCCTGATGTGTATGGGCTAAACATTGTCATGCCTCCTAATACTGTATTATGTTCAATACATGGTCTTGTTTTCACTAAGGAATCGGTAGGGTGGTTGTGGTTGGCGAGGCGGGATGAGGGAGAGCTTTAAAGGGTGTGAATGTACATGTGCTGTATTGTCTTTGTCTTTTGTCCCGAGGACCCCTCGAAAATGAGATGATTCATCTCAAGGGGTTATCCTCCTAACAAAAAAATTTCAAATTTCACCTGCAGTGTTTACAGTAGGTCTGAAAAGGCATCCACACAAGCAGTGGTTGTTCTCAGAATGCACAAAGGGGTTCCATCAAATTGAACTCAATGATCACTCATTTCTTTGGCTCAGAAATTATTACAAATCATTTTATGAATAATATGTTCAATACTAATGATATATAATACTATGTTAATACTAATAACATAACAATCCAATACCCAAATGGTACTTGGTTGTTGTGATTTTGCTAATGAAGATGCACATGGCTAGCCTAGAAATCTAGACGCACCCTAGCGGCGGCAAATTAATTTGCTCAGCCTGTACGTCTAGTATCAAACCATAGGGATTTCTATTGGCTGACGCCGTGGACATCATCCAATCACAGTGCTCTATTTTGTTAGAGAGTCTTAAGGCGGGCTTAACAGGATGACGACAGTCCTGCGACGGTGAACAACAAGGAAGGTGGCTATGGCGAACGAAGAGCGGTTGTTTGAATTGGCGTTGGCGTCAACTTTGGAGGAGTTGGACTTGTGCTTTTCTTTGAAAGTTGAGCAACACAATGCACTTAAGTCATTCCTTTCAAAGAAGGATGTATTTGCCGTTTTGCCGACCGGATACGGATATGGTCGTAGCGCTGGCCTATTGCATGCCTAGGCAGTTTGAAAGACAATTCTCTGCCCACCCCTGGGATTAAGCGAGGTGAATGGCTCGATTCCAGACTATACATTTCAATGATTTAGGATGGCCCGCCAGGCTAGCACATGGCCTCTTTAAGGTTGATTGGGAGCGTTGAGCAAAATGAGGTAGTTTTTTAAAAGGTGTGAATCCTCACTCTTAACATCCTGACCTGACCTGCCATGACCTGGTAACTTCCAGCCCTGAAATCTGTGTTCTTTCACGGGCTGAAGTAGCTGCCCACCTTTGGCAGAGACAAACTCACTGTCAGCACTCAAGGTTTGGACTGGGCTGTGACAAACACTCATTCAGTGCTGTGCTACGCATATCTCGCATGCAGTTCCACGACTGAGCGAATGTGAGTGTGTTTGTTTGTGTGTGTATGTGGGAGTGCATATTCCTACGGCCCCTATCCTTCCTGATCAAAGCACAGCCCAGCACTCAATCCCCGAGGCTCCCTTTAAAGGATTGTGTAAGCACACACACACACACAAGCACACAAACAAAGAAGAGAGGGAGAGAGTCATGGTCACAGACAGATTTCTCTATTCTCCTTATTTTCTTTTATGTCTTTGTATTCACCTGAAGAGATCCATGAAACCATATTACACAACATCCTTCACTGTACACAATATATTCAGACATATTCATATACACTTGTACAGATACAGAGACGCGCGCACACACACACACACACACACACACCCCTTCCTCACCAGCTCAGCCTGTCTTGTGCTTACTGACCACTTGTCTGCATGACTCACTGAGAAACATGGAAATTAGCCTTCACAAGCCCCCAGAAAGTGAGACAGCGAGAGAAAAACACACAATTACACCCTTGAATGCAAATGGGTGCTGTGAGACCCAGAGACAAAAGGCAGTGAACACAAATCAGACGAAGCAGTGTCAGTCTGATGGAACAGTGTGCATGATGTTGGGAAGAGACAGCATGCCAGGCAAGATGCACAAGTCTGTTTGTCTGTGACATGCTGCACTGCTCCAGAAACCCAACTGTAACAGCGGACATGCAGGCGTTTCGAGTGACTGGCTGAAAAAATAAAAAATAAAAGGAGAGGAGAAAAGAGAGTGTGAGAGAGAGAGAGAGAGAAAGAGAGAGAGAAACGAAGCACAAGAGAAAGCGAGCGAACGCTCAGTACTCACACATATGAATCAACTAAATGAGTCAAGCCGTGTGTTTGTAAAGTTTGTCACAATGCCTGTCTGTGCAGCGTAAGAGCCAAAGATGAGTCATGCATGACTGTTTGAAACACAGGTCATACAATCAGCCCACACTCGTGCACATGTGCACTGAACTCCATAACAGCTGCTCATTTTTATTTGTGATGTATCTGATCAATAAACAAACAGGTCTACAGTACAGAGAACAGAGAAAAACTCAATTAGTTATGGCTTGGCTTGATATGGCAAAAAAAAGCCATTGGAGCCATGGTGCCATCCATTACTGAAAGTCAAAGCACTAAATTCTTCCAGCATTAACCAGATTTCATGGTAATTCCAGACATTTGCAGAGGAGAGGCAGAGAGCTTGTCCCCAGACTACAGCCCCACAACACTAGTTTAATTTGGGGCGAATTACAAGAATTGAATTAGCTTCTCCTTACACAATTAACTGCCTTAGGTGAGAGTGCTGCAATATTTCAAAGCAGACACTTCAATAATAAATCAATAGCCAACAGTCCAATTCTGTTTTCTTAGTCGGTGCTATCTTATGGAGTGTGCTGTTTTCAGTAATGTCAGTACAACTCTTTTGGTGTTTACTATCTTTTATCAATAATAATGACAGAGAAAAAAAATGATTTAATCTCACTGAGGAGTCTGCTCTTTACAGCCCACACTGAAGTTGTACACACACTGTACTTTGGGTGAGTTTTAATCCTCAATGAGAATAACTTTCAAATCATTCAGTTGCAAAAAGTAACCACCTCAGAGAATATTGCCACCAAATGGGACAAACACTAAGGCCCTGTCCACATTAAGCTGGGTAAATAGAAATATGCATTTTTGAGCTTATCATTTTTCCAAGGTTTTGAGTCCACACTAGAACACATTAGGGGCAGCCGTGGCCTACTGGTTAGCGCTTCGGACTTTGGGTAACCGGAGGGTTGCCGGTTCGAACCCCGACCAGTAGGAACGGCTGAAGTGCCCTTGAGCAAGGCGCCTAACCCCTCACTGCTCCCCGAGCGCCACTGTTGTTGCAGGCAGTTCACTGCGCCGGGATTAGTGTGTGCTTCACCTCACTGTGTGTTCACTGTGTGCTGAGTGTGTTTCACTAATTCACGGATTGGGATAAATGCAGAAACCAAATTTCCCTCACGGGATCAAAAGAGTATATATACTTATACTATATACGAAGACACCATAGAAGTGTTGGTTATTAGTGGTGGTGTTTGAAATACTCAATTTTATTAGTAATCATGGCAACCATGGCATCGCATCTGAAACGGCCTTTTCACTGCACATACTAAAATGGGAACCCGGCGTCCATACTACAATGGGGCACTTCAGAGAGTGCTTTCGAAAAGTATTGTTTTTGGTGTCAGAATATGACATTTTAGTGTGGACAGGAAATACCCGTAATATAATTATGCATATTCATGTTTACCCAGCTTAGTGCGGAGTGGACATGGCCTAAAGCCCAAGGAAACTCTACACCAGTTCAATTTCTGACAAGCACACACACACACACACCTCATGCCTTATGCCTTTGGAATAAACTATGCTCTGTAAATCCACCGCAGGTCTAGCGAGCACTGACACAAATTTGTCTCTGCACAGCTAAATGCATATAAATCAACACAGGCCAATTTTTGTTAACTCTGTGAAAGTAATGTGCATATTAAAACTGAGTCAGCTCTCGAAAACACAACAGTTTGGCTTAAACGCTCTGGGACTTAAGTCAGCCCAGGAGCACCTAGTAGAGCTGACCGCTGGATGCAAGACTTCTGCCATGTTATCCCTGTGTAATCTTCTGCTCTGGACATCAGGGGTTTTGCAGGTCATCCCTATACCATTAAGCACAGTCCTTTGCACTTTTGCACTGATTTATCGTGGCCAGCAGGAAACTACCACAATCCTCTTACAGACTCCCGCTTTCCAATGGCTGAGACCTAGAGCAAATGGCTTAACTGTACATTCACACAAAAAGCCATCCCTTTCCCCATTCATCTGTGTTTTAAATGCATGTCATACAGTATGTGTATATTAAATTCCAGCTAAATACATCACATACATAAATAAAAATGAAAGAATGCCAATAACATCTGGACTCTTTCGTAAGACACCACAGTTGTGATAAATGGAACAATACTAAAAAGAACACTTAAAAGATAGAAGCCTCACACAGTATACATACAGTACATAAAGTAAACTGGTATCTGGTAGTTAACTGGTATTTAGCAGACACTTGTGATACGGACCTACAAAAGCGCTTTTTGGATTCAAACCTGGGTCAACCGATTGTCACGCAGTGACATTACTGCTTGCACCACCACACTCACTGCATACAGTTGTGCTCATAAGTTTACATACCCTGCACATACACATGCTAAAGTTGACTAAAAAGAGGAATAAAAACTCTCTCACGATTGGCATGGGGTACTTCCCACAAGACTTCCCATAAGATATCTCTCAATGCAAATCAAACCAGCTATTAGGCTAACTAAAATAAAACCATGCCAAACTCTAGGTATGGTGAAGGGTATGTGATGATGTGGGGCTATTTGAATTCCAAATGCCAAGGGAACTTTATCAGGATGCTTGGTGTCCTGGATCCATGAAATAACTGGCCTTTAAAAATAAAAATCTGCCTGCCTCTATGGGAATTTAACATAGGGGTATGTATACTTATGCCCCCTGTATTTTAAGAAAGAAAATTGATGTCCTTAAGTGTTGGATTTTACCTATTTGTTTTATTAAGGCATTAAGATCAATTTCCAAAAGAAGATTTTTTTTTATTCCTCTTTTTAGTCAACTTTAGCATGTGCATGTACAGGGTATGTAAACTTATGAGCACAGTGCAGGGCTCGAATTATCTTTTTGTCTTTAAGGGGGTCTCTCTATCTCATAAAAAGTTGGCACACCCCGCGCATAGCCTAACAAGGCGATACAATGAAATAGCCTAGGCGCAAGTGGCGCTTTTGCGCAGTACAGTATATGCGCACGGTAGGCCTAGGCTTTACCTTGACATACGCACACAACAGACATAGATTTTTCATAGAAATTGATTACTTTTAATTCATTTCAACATATTATTGATTGTAATAGCCCATATCTCATTTCAATTTCAGAATACAAAGAAATAGACTAAACGATTTAGTCTGTGCCATTCTTAATTTCACAACGTTACTCATTTAAACCAGACCACCGTCTCAGATAGGCTATCCTCAGTGTCAAACACAATAATGCATGTAGTGTAACTTACACACAGGGGAAAAAGCACTAACTGGCAGAAATGAATAAAGCCAGCCAAACTATGTTCTAGTAGGCTAATGTGTTGAACCGTGGAAAATTAATAGACGAACAATTTTGGAGTTTGCACTGAGATATTGTCGGGTAGCCATTGAATATTCCGACATCAGAGATTGCTAACAGGTGTTTCAAAATAGCTGGGAACTTTCCGGAGCTCTGAATGGCAGAGGATAGCTAGATCATCAGACAACACAATCATTGTAGGCTGCATAATGGGCCATAATTTATGGCTTTGTCAATCAACATAGAATGGTGAAGCGCAAGTTCAACAGCAAACAGGACTTTTCAGCACGTATCAAACCACGTAGGCTAGCCCAATGAACGCAAATAGACAAAACACTCACATCAAAGCAGGGTGACTTCTTCAGATTTGCGAGTGCTGTCAAATCGATACGGTTTGCCCATATAGTCTAGTGGTGTGGTGGTGAAGTGTCATGCTGCGTTCAAGAGCGTAGTGTAGGTGTCATGAGCTCTCTCTCTGCCTGGTAACACACGCTGATTGAAGTCTGATGACCTCCACCTGTTCCTGCTCTGCTCTGCTTTGCCTCACCCTCGTTACCTACCAGCTGCACTGCATTCACCACTCATCATGCCCTGTATATAAAGCCTTGCTTTTCAGTCCACACTTGTCAGATCGTTTGCAACCAGCACCAGTTACCTGCCTGTTTTGGAAAACGCCTCTGACTCTTTGCCTGTGATCCCGGACCCGCTCGACTACTTCTGTGTTCTCCAGCCCCGGTAATCTTGACCTGCCTTCCGTCCCTCTTCTACGAATACCGCCTAGTCCTTGACTGTACTGCTGCTTCGTTTCAATTGCTGTGTGTGTGTGTTTCCCCCAGGACTTCCCGGATCATCCAGCTCCTGCCATCGCTGTTCGGCTACTGGGGGAACACACACACGCAGACTCTTGGAACTCCCGTACCCCCCCGGAACCCCTGAAACCCCCATAACCCCCAACCCTTAAATAAACTTTTGAACGTGACGCTTTTGTGGTCCTCGTCCTGTTTGGTGTCTGACAGTAGGTCTACGTAGTAGCCTATATTTTAATTTAACGTCTATAATGGTAAGAGATCGCACAGGGCTGGATAATGAGCGGTTGTTTAAGATTAAATGCCAGACACCTTCAGATATAAGAGACCCCCTCATGTTTTTGACTTTGTTGCTTTCATGGGAGACAATCCTCACTCTATGGGAGCTCGGCTCCCTCTGGCTCCCATGTAATTCGAGCCCTGGCACAGTGGTATATAAATGCTACAGTATATACCTACCTACATACATATTACATACAGTAAAGTCCGTTACAATAAAGGCACAGGGAAATAGAAAATTACATTTATTACATTTTTAGACTCTTAAGACTTCTTTCATGTGTACAATGCCTATGGCAAAACAAAGTAGACATTGAAATGTATTTGTTGACTAACAATATATCTGGGGCCTGTACTACGAAGGGAGCTTAACCTACCCAGATGTAACCCAGGGTTACTGTGTTAAACCGGGGTTTACAAAACCTGGTTATCTTAAGTGGTGTTAATCGATACTACGACGCTGATTATGAAGTTGATTTGTTGAGCCGGGGTTAACCTAATTGGAGTTTGTGCGCGTTCACATAAAAGGGGCGGGTTGCAGCGCAAGTCACCACTTTCAATGATGACGCGATCACCTTATTTTACGGATGAGGAATGCACAATTATTATGCCAAGTTATGAGGAATTAAAACCCACTCTACGACAAAAATCAAATACGTCAGCAGTGAACAAAGCAAGGCAAGGTATTGCAAATCGGGTAGCCTAAATGCCTAAAAGTAAAGTTTTATTTCCACATGTTTTTCAAATATGTGTTACGGAGGATTATTAGCTTGCGGAATGTCTGAAATTAGTTGAAATAATTAAATTGCCTATTTTGAGTTCATAGAAATGCCTACAGATGCAACACAATTTAGAAGTGGGCATATAGATATAGATTACAGTAATAGGATAATTGAATGTTTAAGTAGCCCCCATTGACTGATTTAGTGTATGCCTAATCCTGTGAACATTTCAGATGCAACACCATTGCCAAACGCACATGGCAGCAGGTGAAAATGAAACGCAAACTCATTATTCAGAATAGTAGGTTTATATAGTTATAGCTTGCATTAATATTTCTTAATTTTGAAAACATGTAGGCCTAGTATGCATATAGCCTTCACTTGGCCTCTGTTTTACAGCTAACAAAAAAAGGTGTCTTTGAACACTACTGTAAGGAGTGTTTTACAGTAGCAGAGGAGTTGGCCATCGCAAATAATAGTGGAAGGCCGATTGTGGAAGGGGTTGAGGGAGGCATTCGGTCGGATTCTGGTGCTGTGGAAATGTGTAGCCTTTATGTGCAGGGTACAGTAATATGACATTCAATTCAACAAGTTTGTTAAAATGGTTATTTTTATTTATTAGGCCTACTGTAGGCTATGTCCGATTTATTTTAGGCTATTCTTGCTCAGATGTTCAGCATACTGTAGGCCTATGTCCGATTTATTTTCGGACATACAGTATTCTTGCATCACCGATGGAATACATGAATGTCCACGTACGGGCATTGCTATGAGACGTCTTCCTAGATCATCTGACAAAGATAACAAATTCCCTCGGCTGACAATCTATATCTTCATAGAGAATATCGTCCGGGTAGGCTATTTTCTGGTGGTCTCTAAAACCCCTCGTCCTGCGAAGAGAGTCCCTCACGATTTGCGCTCCAATGTCGTAGCCTATGGATCATCCAGGTACACCGACATGTCTCGGGAGAAATTGTTAGTGGAGGGGTGGTACTGTTAGTGGAGGGTGTGGTTAACGGAAACCTCGGGTTAACAAAGAACATAACCTGCTCGGAGCAGGTTTGAGATGCAGCGTAAATTGCCATGGCAGCATATCTCGGTTAAAACATATCCAGCTTTCGTAGTACGGGTTTATCGGGAAGTTACGCCACACGTGATCAAGTTACTCTCGAAGTTACCCGGATAAGCCAGTAACCCCGCTTCGTAGTACAGGCCCCTAATGTCAACAAAACAATTAAAGATAATGTAGGAGGACTCCAGACTGCTACTGTGCTCAGATACCTAATGATCACACTGCCTTTAAAATGCATCTCAATCCATTACTTGTCCCTTATTGTATGAATCAAAATACATAACAGAGCCATCAGAACCAGCCACAGATGATGAATCATACTGACACACAAACTCTTACACACATACACTACATGGATTGCTACACCTATGTATGTTGAATCGTGGAAAACTATTAGTCATTAAGAATCAAGCACATTCACTTAAAGGCTGTATCAGTGATTGCAGGTGACGTCACTTCTGTTGGGTGTTTGAAGGGAGATCCCAAACAAACTGAGCTAGCTCGCCCCTCTCTTCCGTGTTTCGAGCATCATGAAAAAAACGATCATGAACGAGCGCAAAACCCCACAACACCCACCTCCTGTCGGTGATTGGTTGTAACACTATTTATTTTGGTTTTGAGTGGTTGGTAGCACCAATAGGCCTTTATCACGGCAGCCGAAGTAGGAAGTGAACAGCCCTGTTCCTGTGTGAACACAGGTGTTTCTAATTAAGTGTCAGATTCGGCCACAGTTACTTCAACCAGAGGCCTCGTTAATGTTTTTAGGAACACCTGTGGTTTGCCTGCCAACAGGAAATTGAACAGCCCTGCTTCAGCTGCCCGTGGGCTGCCGTGATAAAGGCCTATTGTTTTTGTGTACAGATCTCGGAGTCTTGGCTGCAGACACGTTTTTTTTAACGGCCTGCTTATGGGGCGGGCAGCTAGTGGATCGTGAGGAAAGATTAGATGAATGTGATCATTTATGTTTGGGCCTGCAATCACTGACACAATCTTTAATTAATAAAGACATGCTAATGATCTGAGTGTAGAACTTTTCCACTTTTCAATTTAACTCAGACACACTTGAGTCTCTTACCATAGAGCATAGTTGCCCTGTTACTTGTATGTAGGGGGCTTCACTGATTCCTTCATGTGTCGTCTCCTCACTGTTAGTGTGGCACAAGCTGGTGCCCAGCCATTTAGAGGTACATCACTTACTTTCCACTTGCTGATGCCTGCAATGACAAAAGAGATTTAGTTGCCTTGACTCAAAAATAAAGAAAAGGTTTTAAGGCAAAACATCAAAATGTCTGCCCTTCAAAACACTATTAGACAGGGCATAACCCAGAACAATCTGGTTCAGGTCACTACCAAACATTTCTCAATTCATTCTATAGTACTTTTTCGCGTAGAATCCATTTCTGCTTGAGACATTTTTATATCACACATAGTTAGAGACAATTTGCATATTTCAATACCTTAGCGAATATAAATGCATAATAAAGAAATGCATTGATAATATGGCTTTAAGTAGATAGATTAATGGCTTTAGGCCCAAATAATATTCAAATTGTATCAAATATAACAAATGATCATATAAAAGTATGTTTTTAGATAGGATATTGCAGTTACATTATGTAAATTAGGTCATGTTTTATCTTTTTCGTTCATGTACAACTTCACCTTTACAAGAACATCAGGGCAAAGCAATTATGGATGTTTTTACTTAATTAGTGTAAATATACACTGCTAATACACTGCTAATTTGCATGTACCTTTCAACCAGTGTTGCCATCAGCATAATTTGCTAGCTATCAAATCAAGACTGGTATTCTATCAACTCAGCTATCAACTCAGCTGCTATTTTAAGGGCGCATGCTTGGCAATAATGTAGCATGGTTAAGATGCGCTTGCTCATAATTTTTCTATTGCACAGTGAGATGGAGTAAGTCTTGGGACAGAGAAGAGATGCGGGAGGGAGAGGGTCTGCCGGCCCAGACTGACCTCTCTCTCCCTCAGTGAGGAGGAATGTAGGCGTAAGCTACACCTGACCTGTCAGGCTGTGACAGATGTCTGCCATCTCATGGCAATGCTATTTAATCGAAAAGACGCAGTATAATTGAACGAACATTCGGCATACTGAAGATGTGCTTCAGGTGTTTGAATAGGTCAGGAGACACTTACAGTACAAAAAGTCGCAGCATTCTTTGTGGCATGTTGTGTTTTACACAACATTTCCATGAATAATGGATGTGTTGATGACATAAATGAGGAAATATTAGAGGACATGAGAAGGCGTGATGTTGAACTGCATGTGCCGATGCCATTTAACCCAAATGCCCCAGCAGCAGCACAGAAGAGGAGAGCTTATCTGACAGAAGAATTGCATCGTCTATAGTGAGGTATAGTGAAGCAAAGTAATCTCGGTCTAATGTTAGACTACATTGCAAAAATATCATCATGCATTCATAACCTTGTGAGTCAGTGAGAGTGAGCCTAAAACATCTGAAAGTACAGTATGTCTTTGTGACATTACTTTATTTACATTTTGTTAAAAACAAAAATGCCAGCCATGGAAACAATTGTGTCAATTTCCTCCGACGCCTGTTTAACCAAAGCAAATTTGGGTGGGTTTCTCCCATCCCCATACAATGCCACTTCTCTGTCTTTTACGGCCCTGACAAGCACGTCGGTTTCATCCGCTGTGAACCGCTCCTGGTGTGCACCTGGCAAATCAGCCATTATAATAGCAATCTGCCATGGAACAAACGCGCCTGCTTTTAAAGGGAATGTGAGATGACGCTCTGATTGGCTTATTGCACGTGTAATGTAGCTACTTCAGACCAACCCATTTTAGATTTGCGTCGGGCACAAGAGTAATTTATCCCGCAGGTATAATAGCAACAGCGCTTGAGATCCGCCCACAAAGCTACTTGCGTTTTGCGTTTGATACTTGTGTTTTTAAGGGGCCGTATTCACAAAGCCTTTTATCTTACCACTAGGAGTACTCCTAAATCGCACTAAAAGATTTTAGCTAGGAGTTTTCTCTTAAAAGTTATTCACAAAGCCTTTCAGACCTACTCTTAGTAAGGAAAAATGACAACTCCTAAACTAAGAGTGAGTCTTCGTTGCTATGGATGACGTCATTACTCATGCACGAGCTTGACTGAAGTGTCCACCTTGATTGGCTGATGATTGTAACGTGGGAATGATTCCAAACACCTCCCTTACGATGATGAGTGACAGGTGACAGGTCTGAGAATGCGTGCGCTACACAAGTAGTGCGTGCGAAGGATGGAAGATAATAAATAACTGAATAAAAAGGCCTAGCCTAAATGAATAAAGAGTAAGGCAAAACAAATGGCCTAGTAGCCTAATGAAACATACGGATTGATGCAGTAGGCTAGGCTATCTTTGCAAAATTATTAAATTAATCTGTCACTGTATGCCTACGTTTGCAAAGAGGAGAACATTTTAATTTGATTCACAATGAAACGTTACATTTAATTTACATGTTGACAATGAGTAGTTTCGGTTGTTGTTGGTGGCGTTATAGCATCCCTTTTATGCCTACAATGCAAAATTGTTCCCTCGCGATTGGAAGTTCCTGTTGCCGCATACCCATTTCAAAACATCGCAACGTGAAATGCCACAAAAAGCTGTTTGTGAATAGGTCTTAGTGAGTTAGGAGTCCTCTTGACTTCTTTTAAGCTGTCCCAGACTTAGGTGCTACTTTTAGGTCTAAAATGCTTCGTGAATTACTTTTAGTGAAAAAAATTAGGACTCCTGAAGTTAGGAGTGACACGCCCATTATTTTTAGGAGTTGCTCCTAAATTCGCCACTTAGGAGCTACTTTTAGCCTTAAAATTCTTTGTGAATACGGCCCCAGATCGTTAAGATAGGGTCTTCTTTTGAGTGGACAATCATTTGATATGTTTGCTGTGGATGTATACTACCATGGAAGCTGCTACCTGTCTTTTGCCTTCCCTTACAGCCACTTACAGACTACAATGGACAGAGAAGAAAAGAAAAAATTGAAATATTGGGCTATATTTTGGCGATCAAAAATGCATGGTCACTGGCGACCATTCAAACAAAATAGCCCACTCGTCTTTTATTTGAACTCATTGGCAAAGTGAAACTAACTTTACCGTGGTGTCATAGTCAAGAACAAAACAGTAATACACAGTTAATTACTTTCACTAATGACTGACAATGGGTTACCATCGAAAACATAGCCTGAAAAAATGTACCCTAATAATGTTCGAATGACTGAATAAAAAACTTAAGGACATTTATCCTGCAGAGGAGTTGCTGCTTACATCGTGACAGTGTGTCTTCAGCTGTGCTCCATATGCACCTTGCTAAAGACCAGTTTTTTCTTGGTCAGTGGTGCCATGCTTTTTAGATAGTGTACGATAGCGATTTTTAGATCTTGCTCCAGGCCACACCTTAGGTCGTTAATTGCCACACCCCTGAGCGCATTGTTCAATAAAAGAGACTCGAGTGTACAATCGGAATAAGCTTTGCGTCGTGATAACAACACACTTTGCGCTGCGCTTTTGATCATCATATTAGAGCCCATAATGTTACTGAAGACTTTCTGAAATTGATCGAAAGGAAAGTGAAGGAAAGTGAAGGATATGGAAGCTTATCCGATGAAAGATCCGATGAAAAAATGGATATCTACTATTACTGTATACTATTTCTACAAGCTATTTACTATTACTAAATCAAGTGGACAACTGGAGGGGAAGATCAGTTACAACACAGCATGAAAACAAGACGAATATTTCTTCACCGCATGCAAATTAGTCAACAAAATGATACCCATATGCAAATTTGCTCTCACAAAATAATGCACAGAGTGTATATTTGCACTAATTAAGTAAAAACATTCATAATTGCTTTGCCATGATGTTCTTGTAAAGGTGAAGTGGCACATGAACAAAAAATCTAATTTGCATAATGTAACTGCAATATCCCATCTAAAAACATACTTTTGTATGATCATTTGTTATATTTGATACAATTTGAATATTATTTGGCCACAAAGCCAGTAATTTATCTGCTTACAGCCATATTATCAATACATTTCTTTATTATGCATTTATATTCACTAATGTATTAAAATATGCAAATAATCTTATTAACTACGCGTGATATAAAAATGTCCCAAGCAGAAATGGATTCTACGCAAAAAAGTACTATAGAATCAATTAAGAAAAGTTTGGTAGTGACCTTAATCAGATCGTTCTGGGTTTTTCCCTGTCTATATGCAGTAGTGAAATGATATGCAAAAGTGCAGACAAGTGCAAACTACTTAATTTACTGTATGGTTGAGTTGCCAGCATCATTATTGTTGTTCCATCACTCTGATTACTGTGATTTTCTTATCCAGCTAGGCAAAGATTCTGCAGTACTGTACTGTCTACTCACAAGTTATTGAACTGATTCCTAACTGCAGAACCTTCACCCTCTTTTATCCCCATAATGATTTTTTCAGAGAGCTGAAGCCAAGGACATAGTGCTGTCTACATCTGAATGTAACATTCCTTTACACTCTTGGCCTGTCAAACAGCCTGCTTTATATTGTAGCATCTACTGCTGCTTCAACGTCCAATTTTAAACACCATATTTGCAGTTCAAACATATTTGCTTTTTCACTGCCCATTTTAAGCAATATGGCACAAGTGAGAGCGGGGGCGGTAAGGATATACCCACAGAGTACAAAAATACAAAATGGAATCCAAGCAGAATACATGTACAATACACATGTAAGAACAAATAGAATAGAAAAAAGAAAAGAAAAGAAATAAATAAAAACATAAAACAAACAAAAACGAGTTCGTTAAAAACAGGAGCACTGTACCGTAGCCATATCATTAAGAAAACACTTGAAATTATCAACTGATACAAATAGGCTTAGTTTCAGACTTTCTTGCAGTTTGTTCCACTTATATGGTGCAAAAGTTACTGTAAAAGCAGATTTTCCAAAGTCAGATTTCACTAGTGGGGTTTCAAGGGAGATGAGACTCTGTGCCCTGGTATTGTGACACATAGACTTAAATTTCAACAGGGAGGTAAGGTAAGTGGGTAGTTTCCCTGCTAATGCCTTATAAATAAAAAGAAGGCAATATCTATCCCTCTTATCTGACAAGGAATACCAACCCACATTCTGGTAAAGTGTGCAATGATGAGTTTTAAAACCATCACCGGTAATAAAACGTATTGCACTGTGGTATACTGTATCAAGTGGTTTCAGTGTAGAGGTGGAAGTATGTATACACAACATCGCCATAGACCGATAGTATTGTTGATTGGACTATCAACAGCCTATTTTCCTGGGAGAGACATGACCTAATTCTGTATAACACACCTAGCTTCACTTTCACCTTCTTGGTTAGTTCAACCACATGTGTTTTAGTCTGTCATCCAGCCAGATGCCCAGATATTTTTAATGACTGACTCGCTCAATGATTTCCCCATTAAGGGAGTTAATTTTATGGACATCCTGAATTAGAAAAGACCATGAATTTAGTTTTAGATTAATTCAGGATCAAGTTCAGGCTATGCAGGGATCGTTGTACACAGTCAAAAGTACATTGAAGATGTGTTACTGCTTGCTCTACTGTAGGGGCAAAAGCATACAAGATTGTGTCATCCGCATGGAAGTGTACTTTACAATGTTCTATGGAGGCACAGATGTCATTAATGTATAATCTGAAGAGTAGTGGTCCCGAGATAGAACCCTGCGGAACACCATTTTTTATCTCCAAAGCGTCTGCCTTTATTCCTGCAGCATCTATACATTATGTCCTGTCAGTGCCAGCTTAGAAACCAGTGAAGGGGGGCAGTATCAAACCCAAGGGAGGCCAGTTTTTCAATAAGTATGCTGTGGTTGACAGTGTCAAAGGCTTTGGATAAATCATAAGGCTGCACAGTATTGCCTATTATCAATAGTGGAGGCTATGTAATTTACCACAAGAGTTGACGCAGTGATAGTACTGTGTCTAGCTCTGAAACCTGATTGGTAAGGGCTTAGAATGGAGTTGGCAGACAGAAATGCATTAAGTTGTTCATTTACAAAAGATTCTAATATCTTAGCCAGACATGGGAGCTTAGAGATGGGCCTGTAATTAGTCAGATCATTTTACTAATCTCTAAATCACAACCTTTGTGTAGGGGCATTACAAGTGCTGATTTCCAGATCTTCGGGACATAGCCAGATAAGAGTGATAGATAAAAAATATGAGTCAGGGGCCTAGCAACAATGGGAGCAGCAAGCTTTAAGAGCTGAGGGACTAGTTGACTTGCTTTTCATGCATTTAGACTTTTGAAGCGCTGCGAGAACCTCTGAGGTAAGTATGGGTCTAAGTGAGAACCTCTGAGGTAAGTATGGGTCTAAGTGAGAAAAGAGTGCTGATAGGCCAAGGGCCTCCTGTTGTCAGTGATAGTGCAGCTAAAATTATCCTCTATACTGCTCGGTAGAGCTAGGTCATTTGACTGGTCAAACAGAAAGCCACATTTGATAAAATGATTATTGAAAACATTACAAATATCTCTAGGATCACTTAAAACTGTAGACTCCAGCAAGATCTGTTGAGGTAGTGTAGATGGAGAGACACCTTTAAGTGTATTTACCACTTTCCAGAATTTTGCTGGATTACTGCCACATGCAGAGAGATGGTTAATATAATGAGGACTTGGCACACTTTACCATGTATGTGCATTTGTTGCACAGATGTCTAAAGGTTTGCCAGTCCGTAACAGAACCAGAAGACCTTGCGGATGCCCAAGCCTTATTTTTTAGGGAAACTGCCTCACTCAGCTCATGTGTGAACCAGGGATTAAAACGTGTTTTTATTCTAAACTTCTTCATAGGAGCATGTTTATCTGTGACTGCATTGAAAACAGACAAGAAGTGGTCCAATGCTGAGTCCACATCTGGGATAAATTCTAATGCAATAAGTTCACTGGACTGCAAATCGTTCAAAAAGCATCCTCATTAAGTTATCTAAAAGACCTGTAACACTGTGCAGGAGACATTTAACTTTAATCTTTATTTTAAGGTTTGCTTTATCGTTACTGGTTTACTGTTCTACTGTTCCCATTCTTCCATTTTTAACATATTTCCTTTGTTCTCTTTTCTTAGTTTCACTTATTTAGTATTCTGTTTAATGAGAATGTTGTTTTACCTTTCATATTATTTAATTTATCTTTTTCTTTCCTTTGCTCTAAATTGGCTCCTTTTTGTTTTGTACAGTGATGACAAGGACTTGCTAAATGTAGGTTTTTAGAAATCACTCTGGATTTCAACTGCATATATTAACTAGTCTTTGACTAAAGTAGTACTACATGAGGATATATCTGGGCGTGACATGCATGTAGTACAGTAAGTAGAAAGAAACTAGTGCACATCCAACTTTTTACTCAATTTTGACACTCAAGAAGTTAACATATGGCTGTTATAAGGAAAGCATGTTATGTGATCCAGTACCACAAAAGCATTTTTTAACAATTTTATGATCGGCAACTGAATATTCACCACTGAATGAAATATTAAAGTTTATGCTACAGGTGGAGTCAGTCATTACATACGCACCTCTCAAGTGTCTATTTATGCAAAAATGTGTGTCCCTGAATGGGTTCTTTTCTTCAATGCCAAGGTTAAAAGACACCCCCCATAATGCCCCAACAAAGATTTGATTTGGGGTTCTACTGGGATGTGTGCTACTTACCTACATTGTGTTCATCTCCTCTACTACAACTCTGTCCCCACTGACAGGGGGTGTAAAGCGAATGGTCAAGAGAAGCTGCACTTTGGGGGCCAAGCTGCTGATCTGGTTTCATGAGGAGTTGAACAGAGAACTGAGAAAGTGGGCCTCCAGATGCCTCTCTTGTTCACCCGCCTTCTGGCTCCATCTTCCAAGGACTGGAACATATTCAATTATATTCATAAATATAATATCATCTCACAGTTGACAAATATAGAACAGATTTGTATTATTTAAATGCAACCTGGGAGGAAAAAAATCAGCACGGAATAAAATTACAGAGAAATATGCAAATTGTATAAGAAGATTAAAAAGATCAGCAGAGGCTGTTGTAAGTCGCAAAGGGGGCTTTTTACCACGAGAAGAGGGGGAAATGAGGAGAGGAAGTTAGAGATAAATAAGGGAAGAGAGAAGGATAAGACAGGGAAAGTCAAATAAAACAGGGAAAATTGAAAAAAGATGATGAAAGATTGAGAGACATATAGGAAGACAGGAGAAACAAAGGGAGAGGAGGGGTAGAGAGAGGAGGAGGAAAATTGTGAGAAGGGACGGCGAGGCAAGAGGAGAGGAATAGAAAGAACTGAAGAGGAGAGAGCAGGGAAAAAAGAGAAGACAGTAACTTGTAGAGATGGAAGATGTGCACAAAGAGCTTGATAATGGGTAAGAGAGAAATGAGGACAAGAAGATGAAACCAGAGGAAGAGCACGAACGTGACAAAGAACAGAAGGAAAGAGACGCTAATAAAGAAGTATAAAATGAGTCTTAATGAACTGATAGGGTAGAGTCTATTGTTTTAGGAGCCAGACGTGACTTTTAAGTTGGGTGGAGATGAGGTACAGAAATAGAAAACCACTGATTTTATCTATGACAAGCTTGTCCACATACAGTAAATGTCTAATGAGTCTGTAATGGCTCTGATATATTTTCTCCAATTACTGTCATTAATTTCAAAAGCCTAAACATCTCAACAATTATTTTATGGAATCATTTTTATTGAATAAATTATTAACTAAATGCAATTTATAATGTTTATTTATTCTTTCATTTTGTATTAGGTTTTTCTTCTAATATGTTGATCATTATAACTTTCTTTTTGTGATTTCATATTCAGGAGCACAAACAGGCATTTGTATGACAATTGTCTGACGAAGCTGGCTATCTTATCAGAGCACGGCTTCTAATTAAAGCTTTAAGTTTCACCACAGTGATGGCCCATACTAATCAGAAAGCCTGATCAGGTGGATTATTTATTAAGGGGACTGCAAAGAAGAAAAAAGTAAAAAGTAAAAGAACAGACAGAGAGAGAAAAGCAATGGAAAAAAAGAGAAAAAACTGATTACGGTTTTAGAAAAGGATTTGTTCAAAGCACAACATTCCCTATCAACCCACAAAGGCTGGGCTGGCCTTAGTGATTTCCGTAGTATGTTTAATTATGGAGTTGTGGATCTCAAACTTTACAGGCGTGGAGTGTGAGCCCTTATGGATGAAACAAAGGGTAAAGTGAGAATAGGCTGAAGAGAGAGTGGACCATTACCAGAGCACTCATAGCCAGAGGAGGAAATGTTGTTCTACAATAAAGTATTCTGACATTTGACAAAAGGGATAAGAGAAAGTGTAGATGCTGACAACTCTTGTCTCGGTTCTCTTTGCTTATTGATTGACTGGCCTTAAAAACTGAATGGGTCTCTCAGAGTTTGATTCTGAACATGGCCAAAACCAGATAGCTTAGGGAAATGTCAACAACCATCACATCCAGTGATGTAACGCTATGCATGAGTTCATCTGCAGATATCTTTGCCTGATATTATTCGGGGTGTGTAGTGGAGATCCTAAAGGAGGCTCTCACAGCCTTTCTCTCTCAGGCCTTTTCCATTAATGAGTTGAATGAGCGTGACTGATTCTTGAACTAGGTGGAGGGAATCAAATCAGCCTCCCTAAGGGCCCGTGTTTGCCACTTCTTTTTCAATGGTCTTTTAAGTGTTATTGCATTTACAAAACCATTAAATACTTTATAATTTTATCGCCTAAATCTATAATTGGAGCTTCTGCTTGGCTTCTGGAACCATGAAAGCATACATAATTGTGGCGTTCAACTTAAACATAACTCCAATTAGCTGTGTTACCTTGTTCAGACCAAAACTGTGTCCAAATAAACACTTGGTAATTACACCCACAGAGAATACATCATGGGTAGCTTGCAATTAAAGAGCCTAATTAATTCCGGTTTTTCATTTCTGTGTTCTTTAAAATGCGAAGAAATATGATTAAAAATGACACAAAAGCCTGTTGACTGTGCCAGCAAATCCATTCGGTGACAAATGAAGAGGTCATTCTTTGAGCATTGCATTGTCTGGTGTCTTAGTGTCCCTCTTCTGAAACGATCATTTTCATCAGAATGATTTGCCTTAATTTTTACTGTGCATATTCTGGTGCCAGAGGGATAGAACCACGGGGGTCAGACCCCGCCACCACCCAGCTGAGGAAACAAAATCCTGTCACTAATAAAGATAAACAATGAAAGCCATCTAGCCAAAAATGACACTTCAATGCAGCGCCTTCACAGCAGTGCAGATCTCTACAGAGCCTATCTGCAATGGAATGCAACAAAATGTGACAATGTACAATGGAACAGAAAATTCCAGCAGTTCAATGAACTGACTTCTTCTTTGTGCTCTGTACCAATGGCTGACCAAACAATGGGCAGAGGGATCCATTTTTATTGTTAATCTAAAGTGGCCTTGATTCCTGTTTCCTAAGCTTTGTGGCCAGTGAGGAAAATGTTGCAGTCTGCATGGGCATAAAAGAAAATGCAGCTGGCAAGAAATGAAAAGGAGAACAAGATATTGGAAGAGAGTGCAGGAAAAAGAGGGGCAATTCATCTTAGAAGTGTCCATATCTAATTAATGGCACTGAGGTGTCACATTGTGTGTGTGTGTGTGTGTGTGTGTGTGTGTGTGTGTGTGTGTGTGTGTGTGTGTTTCTCTCTTACCTCCTTTGGAGGTGAGGCGATGTTGACCAGGAACAGGGAGGACGGGCTGGGAGTATTGATATGCAAATGCTGCTCCTCATTAGCTGCAATTAATTAGCGCTGGGCTGCTGTGCGCTTCTGCGCTGCCATGGCAGGGAGGGCGGCCAAGCTGTTTATCAGGAAACAAGAGCAGCCACCCCATGAAAGTGAGGAAACAGATAAACAAGAGAGAGGGAGAGGGCAAGATGGATCTGTGGGGAAAGAGAGAGAGAGAGAGAGAGAGAGAGAGAGGCGCAGAGGGAAAAGAATAGAGCGGGAATGAGAAAAGGGAAAGTGACAATGGGCAAGAATGACAAAGACAAAGAGATGGACATAATAGGTATCAGAAGGGACGGAGCCGCTGAGAGGGGGATGAGAGAGATAGATGATGGTGGATGGTGTGGGAGAGGAGATGAGAATGGGAAGAGAGTGAGAGAGAGGAGGCAGTGTGAAAGAGAGCAGAGGTGACAGAGAGAGAGCGGCGTGTCGAGAGCAAAAGGAAAGGAGAGGGGCTCACAGGAGGCGGCAGCTCGAGATGGGAAGGCTTCTGACTGGCAGCCCTGAAGTGGTGACATCTCACCTGTGAGGCTGAACTGGCGACCTGACACTGCCCTAGTTCCCATCACTCCCTGCGCGGTTTACACACACACACACACACACACACACACACTGTTTGTTGCTCTCGCGCTCTCAAAAACGTACCCAAATACTGTGGTCTTGAAAAAACATGACAAACACAGCTCTCAGAAGAGGGCAGGCAACACATCAAGGTCTGTCTGTCTGGCAGACGGATGGCACAGCACAGTACATCTGCCAGGTGAATAGGGAAAAAAAAACTACACTCTCTTTTATGTCCTCTCTCATCCCTCCCTCCCTCTTTTTCTCTCTCTCCACTGTAGAAAGAGGGGACAGGTGTCCTCAGCAAGGCCCTCAGACAATGACACCTGTTTCCCACTGTTCGGATGATCCCTGTTTGGGGATGATGACAGGGAGTGTCAGAGTCTGGTTTACCACGGCAACACACCGGCATCCAAGCTTTCCCCTGAAGCTCTCCTCTGACACCTGGCTGAGAGCACCTCCTTCCCTTCCCCCCAAACACCTTTCCTCAAGCCCAGCACCAGTCTCCCCTCACTGTCACATGCTCTGTGTGTTCAGTCACCTCGTTAGATTGAACAAAACAAACATCCTCTCCTCCATTACCCCCTTTTCCCTTCCCCTTCATGCTGTATATCATACCATTCTCTCTATCATTATCTAATATAAGCTCTCCGACAGACTGCAAAGACAACCCTTGTTAAGTGAAAGTACACCTGCCTTGAAGGATGGCTCACACACCGCCCTATTAGAGTGGCATCAACTTCTCTGCCATTGCAGAAGACACATTTCGAACGTGTGTTTGACATTTGCTGTCATTTTTCAAAAAGTCAACATTTCAGCTTCTTTGTCACCTTACCAAACTTGTCTCCTAATGTCCATTTCCCTGTCTCTTTAAACTTCCTTTGTCTTTCTGAGTGAGTGCAATGCCATGTCTGCAATGCATAGATTCAACGTTGTCTGCTCCAGGCGTATTTCAACATGTCAGACCTATCAGAACGATAATCAAAATGTGTCACTCCTACTCTTGTCCCTGTGTAATTGGAATTCTATTTTATATCATGGGGGAGGGAGGGAGGGAGAGAGAGAGAGAGAGATGGTTTATTGGTATTTTCTGAAGTTAAGGAAGAAAACACATCAGTCATGACTTTGAAAGAAATGGTGGACAGAAGCTATTTGGCACATTCAAAAAGGACAGAGGACTGTCATATAGGACTACATTATAAGCAGATAATTTTTGCAAGCCATTTCCCTGAGAAAATGATAATTTATCCACCTCTTATCTCCCTACTCTGAATACTGCTCAGTCTCCCGACTATGGTTTTATCAATCAAACCCCCTCATCTGCTATCTTTTTTTAATTTTTGATGTGTGTCCAAATCAGTCACATCCAGAACATGTTTCACTCTATAAACTGCCTTCTACCCTGAAAATCTTATCTGTGATGGTTCTGGATTTCCGCACAACAAGCCATAAGTAGGCTACGCTACGCTAAATCATTGTAGCCTAGCCTACTTTAGACATTTCCTTGAAACTATTCACCTAAGACAAAATGTTTGCCACTAGAAAACAGTTAGAGTTTAGCCTACTTGATTTCAAACGTTTCCTGGTCAAATGTTGGACTGAACACACGCTGTAGCCTAGGTTAGTAGCAGCTGACTCAGGTTACCTGTTATTACCGGTCAGTGCAGTTCATCTTGTTAAATAAACCAAAAATATACATAAACGTGTATGGGGCAGGCGTGATAACATTTCTCAAAAGCACAAACAAGAATCCGATTCACATGGAGTCCCAGGAGAAAGTTTGTCCTTTGTCTCGCTAAAATCTAGGTAGGCCTAGGGCTACTTGTTTGAACCAAGGATTTCGCGCACTTCAATTCCACGTGACCAGTTGTCGACCAGTCACGTGAATGTCATAGACCGAGAAGGAACATAATGTGATGACTGGGAACACTGATCAGTTATTTTTTTCCTCCAATGCTCGCTTTTATTTTGCTTGGCTAATTTATGTCCTATTTCACAAGGTCTAAACTTATTTTTTTTGATAACCTATTTTCAAAATTAGTTTCATGATCTTGATTTGAAAAGTCTGTTACGGAGAATGAGAATTGATTACGGTGAATTACTTTTTACCAAGTCCACACAGGTGTTAAATTCCTAGTGTTACAGGAAAGGGATTTACCACCAGCCAGTTAACAACCAAGCAGTTTTACCATTAAAAAACCACCAACAAAGCTACCTTTGTGGGCAAAAAACATTAGGCCTACCAAAAGAGTAGTTTTCGAGCAGGGGGTCAGGATTTGAAGGGTTAGTTTCAGTCACTTAGCATGGCATTTGGCCGCCGACATTTTTGAAAACATGGCGTTACATGGTTGCAACTTCCGGCACCAGTTTTTACAAGTAACTGACTATGACCATACACTTTGGCAGATGCATAGCTTTCTTTTACTGTCTATGATGCATAGCAATGACCTATATCCAATCATTAGCTTACTCATTGCGTTGTGTATGAATACTATTTTAAAACGCACAGGCTGTAGTTCTGTAGAACGCGTCTGGATCATGTCTCCCCAAGTGATTTAAAATGAAACAAATGTCAATGACTTATTTCGTTTGCTTTCTTGCAACATTGACATGATTAGGCTATGCATTTGATTTAAATGTTCAGGCTGCCAGTCGAGGCAAAAGCCAAATGTCCAACAACAGTTGCAGACTCTATGCCTGCTCGAACCACAATACCCGAGGGATGTGCGCTTCTATCGGAAGTTTAACTTGCATTGGCTTCATTTCGTCTGCCTGCAAATTCACACTGGGTGCAGCAAAAATCCCAGCTATCCACACGTTTCCTATACCATGTCTACTTAATTAATAGTCATTTTCGTCGTATAGCGTAATAGGCCTACAACCTGTCCAAATATGGTATTTAGGGATCATTATTTGTGAAGCCTAAGTGACACAATATTGATTCGCATAGTTTATTATCACATATGAACATCACATTAAATAACCTAGGACTTCAGAGACAGGGCAAACTTTACCACCATTTCCAAAATGTTATCCCAACCAATTAAATGAATTTGCGCTTATAACGAGGTGAAGCGCGTTCCCGAACAACTTCTTTTCCTCCAATCTTCATCAACGACATACCGTTGTACCTTACGTTGTCTCCGTCTGTAACGTGGAATCTAATAGGCTAATTCTAGCTGGTGCCGGAAACGAACACCCATGAAACGCCATTTCGTAAAGATGGCTGCGGTCAATTTCACGTTTTTTTGGCTGAAGTAGCTAGCCTAGCATGGGCCATTGAAATGAATGGGGGCGGGACTTAGTCACTCTCTCCAGTTATATATAATACCTCCATGCTTTCGAGAGCATTTCACTAGGCTTACAAGCAGGTATGCCGGCTTACCTTCCTTCGTCTGTGCTTTGTTGAATTAGACCCACAACACCTCCAGAAGGCTCAACAGTGGTGTCTGGCTTCCCAGATCAATCCTCCTCCTCACTCCTGATTGGTTCTCTAATCATGTTGCACTTTTCTGCTTTTTTGCACTTCTTGTTAGACGCAAACTGTATTTTGTTGTCTTTGTACTTACTCTGCACAATGACAATAAAGTTGAATCTAATCTAATCAATTCAGGTTGCTGTGAGGGCCTCAGTCATGACCATTGACTTGTCTTCAGCTCCATCTTTGAATAGGCTACCAAAATCTAACAGAAGTGTTGTTTTTCGACTTACAAAGCCTCAAACATCTATCTCCACTGGTCGTGTGTGTGCTTGCCAGCCACCTTCCCTTACCTCTGATACCAGTTCTGCATACTTTAACTTATTGCTTGCAAAGGCTTTCTCCATCTCCATCATCAAAAGGAATAGTCAGCGCAATAAAGTAGACTGTTCTTTCTCTCTGAAAACAATGTCATGTCTGGTCTCAAAGCAGTCACATCCATGGCCCATATTTCTCTCCAGTTGCAGTAGCATCCATGGCCCATAACTTTCTCCAGTTGATCTTCTTCTCCACATCACGCCAGTTCATTGTCCTTGTTTTACTTGAGGCAAACGTATAGTCTCCTCTTGCAAACGTATAGTCTCCTCTTGTTCTCAAAACAAGCTGGTTACCACCTGTCTCTTCTCCTGTGCTGTAGACTTACCCCACGCTTTCCAACTGGTACCAAGACCAAACTCTTTTCTTCTTTTCTGCTCCTGCCCGACAACATTGTACCACCTGGCTAAATTCGTCATGTTTTTCACAATAGATGGAATCACCTCGCCATCAAAACTTTTCTTCCACTAGTTTCCCTCTCTTAATAGATACACCTGTACATTTGATAGGTTCCTTGTTATCCATTTGAGACTGTCATTCAACTTGGCCTACAGGTACATGGAGCCGACGGATACATGGTCAGTGGGTACATTGAGCATGGTCATGTCATCCTGCAGCCTTTTACCTCCAACAACCCATTTGACAACCCATTATGATGCCCTCATAATTACCTCCATTGTCATGGTGAAAACCAATGGTAGTTAAAATAAATAAAAAGAAAACATGACATTGACAAGAGATAGAAAAAACCTACAAGCAACTGATTAAAACAGTATCATTGGTCTTAATGCCTGAGTTGTGGTGTGCCATGCAAGTAAACTTGGCTTGCCAGTACAGAGCAGACCAGACAATCGGGGCACAATTCTATCAAGGGACCAGGCAAAACTGTAGATAAAACAGTATTGGCAATAGAAGATTTAACATCACATACAGTAGGCTAGGCCTGAAAAAATGATCATCTGGTGAGGACAAAGCGGTATCACAAAACAGCATCACATCAACAATGACATTAACACAAATATCATGATGTGAGAAAAGAGAGAACAACTGAATTTGATTCCATTTTAAACCTTTTGTCCAAAGTGCATCATGGGTCTGCTTGTTAATATAAAGGAACAGTGTACTTTTTTTATAGCAGGTAAAGTCGCATTACAGTAATGAGGACAATTTAGTGTGGACACAAAAATGTTACAATAAATGTAATATTTCCTTTTGTAAAATACCATATATAGACATTTTTACACAACTTTGCATAATCTTCAATTTGTGTAAAAAGGAATCTTCATGAAATTAGAACGAACAATAGAATAATGGAACAAAACACATTTTGATAATGAGAATTCACTGTGATTTATGGTTAAATTGCTATGGCATAGTGTTAAAATGATAATAAAAAAAACATCTGTCCCTATAGTTTTCTTTACTGTCTTTGTAGAAAATATCGTAGTTACTATTAATACAATATTGTTTTCGGAATAAAGGACCCGGACACTACAGCTACATGAGAATCTAAACTAAGGGAAACTAAGGGACGATGGAATTCAGGTGCTAAATTCAAAGCAAAAGAAAACAAAATAATGCAGACTACTCCCTAGGTCCCCATGGCTTTTAAGCTCTCAGTTGTGTCGTTGGAGTAGAGACTGGCGAAAAGGTTCCTTTTCTTGATAACTGCCCAAGTCATCAGTGCATGGTGTGGACAGGAATTTCATTTCACATCTTATTGAACACAGCCGCACAGGGGGCAATGGGAGGGAAGGTGATACATCTAAATTTAGTGAGAGTAAATATGTGCAGCGAGCAAGTGAAATGGAAGCAAGCGTGTCATTGACGCACTGACCCGCATAGGCAGACAGTCATCGGACATGACAGGACAGAGCTCACTGGACTTCCACTCATATGCGTAACAAATGGTTCTGATAGGGAATCTGGGTAAATAAGAGGGTCAGCTTGATCACATGCGTAGGCTAGCATGCATATCAAGGAGTGAGGTGGAGCACCTATAGGCCTATAAAATCTTTGATAGGCTAGTCTACTACATGCAGGTTTTCTGATGTAGGCTACAATGCAGTAGCCTACAATAATATTTTCATTTCTGCAGTAAAGTGTAGTTCTATATAGTGAAATGCAGATTTGTTTATGCCCAGAATATTGCATGTCCTGCATATTAACATTTAATATTACTTACAATATAACTTACAATATTAAATTCCTCCAAAACGGAATCTTTACTGACTGAATCTTAATTTTGTTTAGCTTATGTTCATACATTAACTCAATTTTCTTGTGACAAAATCATTTTGACATTTACAGACTGCTCTCTCTCTCTCTTTACCTCTCACACTCACACACAAATTCCTCAGTGACAGTGTCCTCATCCTTTTGATAGAAATGGCTACAATAATGACATATCAACTTAATTACATTTTCAAGAGTCCTCATAAATGGGCTAGACATGTACCTTGAAATTTTTAATTTGCTGTAAAGGGGCAAAAGAGTATGTGCATTTCATACTTTGAGTCTACATTGAAGGCTTGTGTTCCAGTGAATCTCCTTTTCAAATTAGCTGTGGCCTACTTCCTTTTAATTAAAGTTTCAATTGTGCAAATTAAAGACCGGCTAGGGAAATGATGCAGTGAGAGGATCCTTCACCTAGTCTTTGTGTCTTAGCCACGATAGACATGCCACTTCTAGACATCCCCAGACTTTGTTTTCATGTCTTGTGCAGCCTCTGAGGGATAGTTAATAGACAGAGTGCATAACTAAAAGATTGTCAACAACTCATGTCTTTTTGGTTGGACTCCCATAAATGCAGCATCATCTTGTTCAAAAATATTGAAAATAGAGTGAGCAGGGGTTGCCATCTGTTGAAGTCATATAAATTCCACAACTGGACCTGATTGGTGCGATGTTCAAACTTCTTTTCATTCTTTGCATGTCAGGCACAGATTACTCTGCATCGCTAAGCTGAAATTGCCACCTTACAGACAACTGAAAATACATTACATAAAGAGGATGAGGTAGACTGACTGCTAAGCTGGTGTGTTCTCTGTGTCCTGAGGTTCTCTAGTGCCCCCTGCCTTTTGAGAGTGAAATCTTCCAGTGTTAAATTGCATTGCATTAGGGCCGGCATGGTACTATGGTCCTGCCCTTCTCTACTTATTGACTCTTCTAAAGGTTCAGTATCTACTACTGTAGTGTTCCTTGAGTTCTCTCATTTTATGGCAAATGCAGCTATTCAGTGTTTTTCTCCATTTATTCCTCCTACTTGTGTTGTTGTTTTCAAGTCTTCTATTTTTATTTGAAAATCAAACAATCAAGCAATAAATCAGGCACATCCCACGCACAGTTTAAGTACAACTTTTATTAATACTGGAATCATCACAGTGCGTTTTGTTACATTAGCAGTGACTAAAGTTAACAAAATTAAAAGGATAAATATTACAAAAAGGAAAATTTGTCATCAGCAACAGAGGCAACTTTGCCTTTGAAAATAAGAACACAATAAATTAAAGAGAAAGTAGAAGAGAGAAAGAAGATAGACAGAGACAACAGCACCTGTAGCGTTACTTGACTCCATTCGAGGGAGGGGATTTGTACAAAAAATAACATAAAAAAAAAAAACAAACGCACACATCATATCTCTTCACGATAAGGAGAATTAAGAGTGCTGTGACAATGCTGGCAAAGTCAAGTTTAGAGATGCATTGTTTTTGAGTTTGCACGGGATACATAACTTAGTTAATCAGCCTGTGTTGTATTGACATGGTAGAAGTCAGAGATAGACCAAACTGATAAAGACATTCTCTTTAGATACCATGATAACTATTTTGCGGCAGTCGCCCCTGGCTCAACTACTTGGCCAGAGGGAGGACAGGGTAAAGAGGTTGGGAAGGAGAGCATGGGCAATGGATGACATGGCCTGACGCAGCCTTGTGTTACGATGTACATTAGTTTAATGGCCTTTACTATCGAAGAACAGAGAAACAGCCCGTAAGTTTGGGCCGTGGAGGTGAAAAAGGAGAATAGTGGTTTGATTATGGAAGCAGGGATGCAAAGGGTTTTTGCCAGGACTGGATCTGCAGGCAAACAAAAAATATAAAGTGTAATATTTGCAAGGCCAATACGTGTCAGCTCAGCCCACACCTGAGCTTCCTTTGTGGGTGTGTTGACACAAAAATATTTCTCCACTTTCCTGGAGGAAATGAAGGTGCATGCCAAGTATACCAAGAGTACATGTTTCCGAGGATCACAGTAGATGTGGTTATGTGCGGTGCTATATGCACACACATGTCTGCAATTTCAAGGCATTGCATTGTGAGCTGTGGTAATGGCCAGACACAACCCAGGGCACAGTAAGGCTAATGGAGACCTTCAGGGACTCCGAACATGGGAAGGGCACTGAGGCTGTGAAGCACAACTTTCTCTGCCTCCATCTCCACAACCAAAATGGGCTTGACCGTCACATCGTAGAGGTGTCTTAAGGGGCAGAATGGGAGGGGGGCCACTCAGTGATTTAGGGCCAGTGGTCAACAACCTTCAACATGTTGAATAAAATTAGGCTTCATCTTCTTTTGTTCAGTCTAAATAATAGCGTCTGTGATCTGTGGTACCCAGGCTGAAGTGAGTTACAGTAAGACTGAATCAGAAAGGCTTCCTTGGAGATTGTGGAATATGTATCTTAAGCAGCAGCCTCCTACCATTCAGACAAATTCACACGTACAGGAATAGCAAACAGAGCTCTGTTGTCAGCACTACATGAGACAAATGACAGTAATTAAACATAGTGGAACACCAGTGAGTTAAGATGAGTTGTCTTAGACCGAATGGACTTTTATATACAGAACTCTTGCTTAGTTGGAGACACAGTAGAACATGGCAAAGGTTCAATTCCAAAGGCAGAAGAAAATGTTAGCGCTTTCAAATTCAAGATCACAGAAGACAGAGAGAGTAAGTGAGTGAGAGAGAGAGAGAGGCAGAGAAATAAAGACACCTTTTGTCAAATCGACCAAAAGGCAAGGTTTCAGTGAGT
This sequence comes from Alosa sapidissima, assembly GCF_018492685.1. Classification (NCBI taxonomy): domain Eukaryota; kingdom Metazoa; phylum Chordata; class Actinopteri; order Clupeiformes; family Clupeidae; genus Alosa; species Alosa sapidissima. The sequence goes on from NC_055970.1 coordinate 30,181,752, forward strand.
GTGCTGGAGGCCATGCTGTGGAAGCGAAGAGGGGGGCTGTATTGTCAGCAGTATCGAGCGCCTCCGACTCGGCAGGGGAGCAGCAGTCTCCCTGGCGCATTGGCTTCTGCCGTGGCCCTCCTGTTGCTGCCCCGGTGCTGAAGCTAAAGTGACGCTGCGCGACCTGTGGCTTCCCTTCACGCAGAGAGCTCAGCCTCCCTCAAAGAAGTCACACCATATACCTCATGGATAAGTAACTACAATTTCTGCTCGAGGAGGATTAACACGTCCATAGTGTGAGATTGTTAGCCAGAGTTGTTGTCAGCCTTGACATGCCAGTCAGCTATGCTAGAAGTGGCTTTTCACCCTTGGCAGACTGTCAAGGTGAAACCCCTCTCTGAGTTGGGTGTGTGGTTGTTCAGGTATTGAAGCAGTTCTGGACTTTGGCGCTTGACAAGAGGGGTAGAAAATGGAGGATGAAGAGGAAACTGAATAGGAACGTGTGAGAACACGCAATGTGGCTGAATGGCGAACCGTGGTGAAATAGAGAGAGAGAGAGAGAGAGAGAGAGAGAGAGAAAGAAGGGAAAGTGAGTCAATCTATAGATAAGGGAGCCTATGTGTGTGTGTTTGCATTGGCGTTTGGAGACTTGGCACAGTGGTGACCATAAGAATTTGTTCTGGTCATTGAAAAGCAAACAAGCAAGAGGAAAATCATAGGAGAGAGAGCTGGCATACACTAGTTCCTGTCATCTTGGAGCTGCTGCCAGTTCTTTCTCTCTGTCAAGTTCCTGTCTTTACAGTCCATCACTGGCAATCTTAATTATCATAATTAAGTAGCTTTAGCAGCTAGTCTTGGGTAAATCATATCTGTTAGTCGGCAGGTAATGTCTCGCTCGTTCTTGCCTTTCTCTCTCTTTGTATCTTAATGACTTTATGGAGCATCTTTAATGGACACAAACTGTTTCAACAATTCAAGAATAAAAAAGAAATTGAGATTATAACTTGATACGCAGCACACTAAGAAACAGTATACAAGTACTGGATATTTTACTGTTGGATATGTATTCTTTTCTTGTAAATTCAACTAAAAACATTGCCATATTGCTCTCATATCCTGTACACTTGACGTTTGCCCTTTTCCTCAGTACTGCTAGACAATATTTGTGTGAAACATATGTTTCTGTTTTGTTTTAGCAATGCAACTAGTACAATTAGTGTTCACCTTCTTAAACAGTATATGTATGTATATATGTATATATATACAGAGTCATGACCTGTGCTTTCCGGAAAGTTCTCTGGGACTCTCTGGTGATCCAGCAACTTGCGGCTGGGCAGGGTCACTGGGGCCAACACTGGTGATCTGCTGGTCCCTCCCACTCCCCATCGCCTGTCATTCCTCCATCCCTCCATCTGTCTTCCGTCTCCCAAATCCCCTCCAATCAGCACTCACTAACTACAGTGACAGGGAGAATGCTCTTGCACACATTTTTTACTCTCTTCCATTTGAGAAGCATGTCCTCCTTTTCTGTATTTTCTTTCTTTTTAATTGTTTTACTTACTTTTCTTTAATAAGCTACAGGCATTCCTAAAACAGAGTGCTCTATTTATGTAAAATAAATTATTAAAAAATTGAGAGCAATAAAATGACAACAGAAGAAATCAACTTAGTATTAGGTGTCAATTCATATGCAGAACTGTAGTGGTGACTGGGGGTTTCAACAGTGTGCGCAGGGTGCTTTCGGGAGGAGAGTGCATACAGAAAGTTGGTTGGACACCTAAAAACTGACAGAACTACGTTTTTTAGTCCTGCCCTACATCAAAAGCCAAAGTCGTTGTTTTTTTCTCTGTCCAAGATTCAAATCAAACAGCTAGTCCTTTTCTCTCATGAAAGCAACAACACACCATTTTATCCTGTACTGTTTGTTTTCACATTAGGGACTTGTTTAGGCATAATATGTAGGCTATATTGCGGAGTGATTGCTTCTTAAATTCACTTCACCTTCCAAGGGCAGTGGAATGCTTTAATAAAAACATGGATGGCTACTCTATTCCATTCACATCACTTTCTCATCCTTTCATCTTTCTCCTTTTTCTCTCGCTCTGCTGTCACCTTGAAGTGATCATTTCTCTGGGTCACAGAGTTACACCTCTGGTCTTCTGCATGACTACCTGTCTCATCCCCACGTCCTTCATGAGCCTTCAACACTACCTGGGGTTTCTTTGTTTGAGGCTTTCAACAGGTAATGAATACATACCCGATTAAGTAAAACTAATTTCTTCAGGATACAAAAATATGCCTACGTAACCCCCTTCCATCTTGTATAACTTTTCTTCTGTTTCACTTCCTCGTCCTGTCTTTGTTCTTCCTTTCTTTCCATCCTTCCTTCTTCCCTTCCTTACATTCTAATCCCCAGTACTGGGCGCTCTGCTGCCTTCCCCTCCCTAATGCAACTCACACAATGGGACCACAGTGACACCTAGTGGCCACAATGAATTCACCTTCAAAGTGCTAAAGTTTATTTTTTCTTTTTTTCTCAGTAATATATTAGTCAGGGGGTGGATAAAGTCCACACTCTTTTATGTGAGCCTGAAGACTGCCTGAAACACAGAACTAAAGAAAGATCTATGGCTAAGATACACACTGATCTTAAATGTCCACCTGCCCACTGGACAAAAAGCAAAGGACCCATTTATTGCTCCATTTCATATTGGCATTTTCACTCTGGTTCTACAAAATATACGCCTGGTATAAACTCACTAAAACCTTTAAAGTGGGAACATAAAGAGGTTACGCAACAGAGACTACAGAGGATGACAAACATCAGTAAAGGAAAGCTGTCCCTCTGTTCCAGCACCCACTCTCCCCCAAAAGACCCCTCCCACCAACCCGCCCCCCCTACAAAGCCACCAGCTGACCTGCAGCAGAGCCCCCTGCACCCCTCCAGCCAAGACTGACAGACACTCAAACCAATCACAGACAACAGCTAAGGGCTAAGTTACCACGGTGTGTGCCAGTGGGGTGACGCAGAGCCTCAGAGGTGGACTTTGATAGGAGGGAGGGTGGGACCTGGGAGCAAGTGAGACGAGGTTTCACAAGCAAGCCCCGAAAGCAACCTCCATCTACTGGCTCTCAACACCCTGCAGTAGCCCTCCATGTCTCTACATAGAGGGTGAGGGGGTGGCACTGGGGGTATTGGCATTGGCAGAGTGTGTGTGTATGTAGGTTTGTGTTTCTGTTTGTGTGTGTGTGTGTGTCTGTGTGTGTAAGGGTGGTTAATTTGGCAGGAAGAGCAGGTTCCTCGGTCTCTCAACAGTCCCAGCGTCCAGCTCCAGTGCGAGTCTCCCCCTAGTGGTGATGGTGTTAATAAGACAAACATGCGTCCAGACACGCTAAAGTTACGGAGGCATCAACCTCTCAATACGGCATTATTTACTTCATTAATTATCATTACGTTTTTTTTTGTTATTATTTATTTACTCTAACGACTCTTTTTTTATTATTATTATTTTTAAGCCTCTTTTCGTATGTCATTCTCTACACAGTCAGAGGGTATTGGGGTTGGCGGGGGAGTCCATGTAGTTGGTGGCTTTCCCCTTCTTCCCGCCCCTTTAGGTGTAGACCATCACAAAATCCTGGGCGCTGACCTGTCGTTTGAGACGGTCTTGCGGAGCCGGACGCCGCGCCGGATGGTCACCAGCATGTCCTCGCCGTCGCGTGACCTGGACTGGTGCTGGCCGGTGGGGCCGGGCGGCGGGTCGTCGGGCAGCGAGGGGAAGGGGAACTGGCCCTCGCCCAGGGCATGGGCGCTGGCCACCAGCTCGCCGATCTTCTCCACCAGGCTGTGGCGGTTGGCGGCGAGCAGCTGGTCCTCCTCGTGGTGGCCGGCGTGGCCGTACACGCTCATCTCCACGCCGCCGCTGGCCCAGGCCGTGTTGGGCAGACTCAGGCGCTTGGGCGAGGCCTTGACGTACTCCAGCGCGCCGGCCGTGGCGTCATCCGCCGCGAAGAACACACACTCCTCGCTGCCCACGCGCACCGGCGGGCCTGGGTAGCCGCCGCCGCCGCCCCCGACCCCACCGCCTGGCGAGTCCGGCACAGTGGGCGTCTTCACGGGCACGATCGGCGGCCGGATGGGGATGGGCCCAGCGCTGGACAGGGTGCGGCGCACGCCAGGCTTGGTGGAGGGCGTGCGGCGGATGGTGGCAGTGCCCGGGGTGCCCACGCCGCCCCCTCCACCTCCCCCTGACGGCCCCCCCTGGGCGCCCGCCCCGCTGGGCAGGCCGGCCGTGCTGGCGGGTCGCTTGGTCTGGATCATGCGCCGGTAGTTCTGGGCGATGTTGCTGTGGCGCGGGATGGTGGAGGACTTGTCAAAGTCAGCCTGGCCATCTGCCTCGGTGTCGCCGTTCACAGAGTAGCAGTCGTAATCAGACCCTGGGGAACCGCGAGGGACAGAGAGAACATCAACACCTAACCCGCCACCTTACAGCATTAGAATGACTCGGTAATTAATAAAATGGAGGCCATGGGATTTGCACTGAATATCTACTACATCAATTCTTTTATCACTTCATTAGTGCTTAATGTGTTTCTTAGAAGAGTCATATAAGGATTTAATATGTGTGATATTCTGACAGTGTCAAGCAGGGTGATAATTTATGCTTATCATAATGAGGCATATAAATGAGGCAGATGTGTGGAGATGTGTGGGGGGGGGGGGCGCTGCTGTGCGGCTACCTTGTGAGGGGATGGTGTCCTCGGAGCAGGAGGGGGTGGTGGTCTGGGTGCTGTAGCCGCTGGAGTACTGCAGGGAGTCGCGGCTGCTCTTCTGGCCCTCCATGCTCAGGCCACGCGTCAGGACCATGGCCAGGTCACTCGCTGCGGGGGACACTTCATCCCCATGCTGCAGCCATGGCAGAGGGGTTTCAATTGAATATAAACACATACACATACACACATTCTCTGTCTCATACACACACACACACACCTATTATTAAACCTATTATTAACAGCTGGTGACTGGTCACCTTGGCAGCGATGGAGGCCGGGTGCATCCTGTGCCGCTGCGGGTCCTCTGGGTGCATGCCGGCGTAGCCCTGTGGGCCGGCGGCCACCTCCGCCTCCCTGGGCCGGTCCACGGGCTCCTTCCTCCTCTGAAGCGTGGTGGCTAGAGGCTGCTCACAGGCCCCTTGCTTGGACCAGTCCTGGAGAGGCAGAGGTGATTATTTGCAAGGCAAGGCAAAAATCTCAGCTGCTCCTCCTCTCCCTCAGAGAGAGAGGAGAGGAGAAAGAGAGAGAGAGAGAGAGAGAGAGAGAGAGAGAGAGAGGACTCGTCCACAATCCAGCAGTTTGAGAATCCTTCCCAGAGGGCACACCGGAGTAGAGGTGGGGTAGCTCAGAGGGGGTAGGTCACACATGTGCACAATTTGGACCCTGTTGCCAATTGGTGAATGAGTGGTTTTGCATTTCAGTGCACTCAAAATGGGCAAACATGCCACCCGTGGCCTGCTCAGTTTAGTAAATCTCTCTGAGATTTCAGACTAAACACAGGCTGTGATGCAAGCAACAGAAAAAGGCATAGTGGTTAGGGAGCAAAGTAATGAAGTTATGAATGAGTTAAGCAGGTGGTAAAATGAACACGGGGCATTGGTAAATAAGCATTAATCATAGGAAGTGCCAAAAACCCAAACCCAAACCAAAGAAGGAGAAGAAAGGCTCAAACCAAACCAAAACTGCAAAGAAAAAGTGCTTGATGACAACAAACCTTCCAGCAAGGAACCTTTGATGTGGGAGAGGAGGTGTTGGATCCGGGGGAGCGGTTATAGGGTGGGGACGCAGGAAGTATGACAGAGAAAGGCCTGATGGAGCCAGTGTGAGAGAGAGCAGGGCGGAAGGTAGCGAAGGACGAGCCAAACTGCGGAACGGAGAGACAAGATGGGTCAGAGAGGGCCGTCAGCTCTGCCCCTCCCACAGGGGCGGTCTCTGGCGAGTGGCCGCTGGTGAACGGACACACACGCTGACAGTGACAGGAAGAGGTCAGAGGAAGGAGAGCAAGGATGACAAGAGCAGCTGAGAAGCAGCCAGGTCACCAGAGCTGAGAGCCTACCCACAAATCACCTGTGACATAGACAGGTGGAGCCATGTAATACCCCGTCCTGCCATTCAGGCCCATCTCTGACTAACACCGAATACCACCACAACTCAAACAACATTCACATTGCCAACATGTATGCATGCCTGCAGATACATACATGAATATTGCACACAATCACATTTCCCTTGCATAACATAAAGGAGTTTCTTACAAACAGTACAGATAACAGTAAGCAGTACACTCATTCTTAGACAATTATAATATATGTTTTGAGAAATACATTGTGGAGGGCAACATGCAACATGACAACCTTATCGTACAAATACATGATGGTATTGATAAATACAAATGTGTGTAGTATGTGTACTGTTGCTGTATTTGTGCGTCTGTGTGTGGTCAAACCTTACCGTTGTAGGTGAGCTGCACTCACTCACTGACTGGCAGGTCTCTGATGCCTCTGAGGATGCCGAACTTGAAGATTTCTACAGGACCAGAATGGACACATATATGTACTCATGCTGAGCCTTCCTTTGACCTGTTACTGGCTAGGAAATCCACCAATGTTGAGTTAAATTTAATCTGATAAATCAATAGACTCGTGTAACATTTGCACACAAGTAAAGACGCTGTAAACTACAGAAAATTGTGTCATTAATGACGCAGACAAATAAAATGAATGAATATAATTATTCAGTATATTAAATTAGACTTCAAAATAATGGGAAAATGTCTGGTAGACTCTGCTCTCTAATGTTGTCTGCCACTTGTGCTTTGCTCAGCGCAGCAGCAGACCAGTGAACCCCTCTTTAGCCAGATACATGAGCTAATTAGTGAAAACACCTGTGCATATAAGTGTATAAAAAAATCTACAGCATAAAGCAGATTTTTCACAATGTTTGTAGTCACACTCAACTCTTAAGGAGAGGATGTATGCTGAATAGGGAACTCATCACATTATTAACACCCCTGTTTGGGACTGCCCAGAAAAAAACTCCACAACTCAGTAACTTCACAGTAGTAGTTCACAGTCTACAGTCTACAGGCTCTATGCACATCATTCACTTATACTGGCAGATGAACTTCCTGTCTACGCTGTACACAGTAGGCTATGACAGAAAATGACAGATTACTGGTATAGTACAGTATATAGTAGGGCAGGCTATTGCTAGTTAAACAAAATAGCTAAAGTTATCTTACCAGTTCAGTAACATCAGTTGCTTGGTTAAGATGCAACATATTCACGTTAGCTATTTACCCTCGTCATAGTTATTAACGGAGCTGGCCATGTACATTTTAAACCCTTTTCCCGTTTGCTGGAGGCACACAACATTTTCACAAGTCTGTCTACAGTGCTTTACTGTGAGACGAGGTAGGTATTGAAGACAATAACTATAAAAAGAGCCATATCTGTCAATGTCTGAATGTAACCAGGAAGTTGATCTGCCAGTATAAGCTAATCCAAAATGGAGTCGTGCATAGAGTGCATAGTTTTCTAGTTTTCTATCTACCTACCTTTTCTAACCTAAGGTGTTTCAAAACAACTCTCTGTTTCTGTTTTACAGTGCCTTTAAAGTGATATACAATGTGACTGTGTGACTTCAGCATCAGTGGACCCCCCCACCCCTGGGCGTCCTCATGCCTTACTTGGCTAGTTATGTCCGAGGGCATGGGCGAGGGAGGCTTGGAGTAGACGTTGGCGTCCTGCGAGATGAACCCAGAGTCATGTGAGGAGACGCTGCTGAGGCGGTGGGCTCCCCCTGGTGGTGGCTGCGCCAGGCTGCGGTAGCGACAGGATGAACT